>NW_016909472.1:1213932-1232436 GCF_001483705.2 Eufriesea mexicana | reverse complement strand
TGCACAAATTGATTAACTCCATAAAACAAAAAGTAGAGAAATGCAATGAAATAATGTATATTGTTTTTTAAAATTCGCTTTATGACTTAAATCGAAATAAATATCGTAGAATGCATAAATACAAATGTAACTTTCATCTAACGATATATAAAATTTATAAGAAGAAATAGCCAAAAGGTAATCGTTAGTAATGTTACCATTTTTATGTTACTGAAAGAGTTAATCGATTTGGCAAGTGAAAAAAGTAATAAATTTAAATTTTACTAAATTTTACTTAAATTCTGATAAGACGGCACTAAAAAATTCATCGTTATCGTTCATGGCTTGCTAGTGCATTCGAGTTGCATTATTGCAACGATTTACATTAGAGTACGGAGTTAATCAAAGTGACCTCTGAAATAAATTATTTATTATTCAGTGGCCAAAAAATTTTGGTCGTTTAATGGTGTTAATCTTAATTATCAGGGAAAGTTGTTATAAATATAAAAGTTACGACTATACCAAGTGCTTTAACACTTAAATTTAAGATTTCTCAAAAAGTGGAGTTAATTGATTTGTGCAGCGAACGGCTCATATAAGACGATGTATTTTCATCCAATTTTTAATTTCAATATATGTGGCATTGGTGAACGAAGAAAGTGTTTGTCGTAGCGAGTGGCAGGTGTATGAATGGCGTAGCAGGGATTCGAATGATTGTCGGCACGATTGATGAGTGCCTTTAAGAGCGAGACCGTGGATCATGAGAATGTTTTTACTAAATAATCACCAGTGCGTGAAGAGGAACGATTCCGTAAAAACGCTTTTACAATTTTCGAGTGTTTGACAATGCAAAGAATGAATGAGTATAAAAGGGGATGCTGAGTGATGCGAGAAGCAGAATACAAGAACGAACGTGTTAACACATCCTTTCACGTAAAACCGAGCATATAATTAAATATTAGCTCTTAGCTCTGAGTAAAACGACCTACAGCATCAAGTCTGTTACTAAAAAGCTAAATTTATATCTTTCATAGAATGCTGGGGGATAGTATTTTTCTTATATTACGACAAAATAATATTTGTACGAATTTCTTCACGGAACAATGCCCAGAAAAACGAAAATCTCCGTGATCGGCCATCAACGGGTTAAGACGATTATGCGTGAACGCTGGTCAACAATTAGTCTGTGTTAATTAATAATAAAATATAATAAACCTACGTATATACTTTTCAGAAGATAGAGAATATACAAAAATTCGTAAATGAGTATATCGTTCTTTAATTTTTGTCAGTAAGTCTATCTTCGTCATACGAATTAAACTTTTACATCAATGATGCAAATAATTAAGAAGACTTATGTAGAAGTATAATTTCAAATTAACAAAACTATTATTACTTGTGAAGTCGTTGAACTCGAATAATTCAATTTCTCCCAAGAACGCCGTGTATTGAAAGCAAAACACAGTCGAATCTCGATAATTCGATTTACGATAATTCGAATCACGATAATTAGAATCTCGATAACTCGAATCACGATAATTCGAATGTCGATAATTCAAATCACGATAATTCGATTCTCGATAATTCGAATTTCTTTAAATGGAAAACCTCTATGTGACGAATATTTTGTTCACTGTCTTCCGCTCAGCCGGAAATTCTCTATAAATCGAAATAACATTTTAACTCGAATTAATAAATTTCCAAATTTCCAGATATCGAAGAATGATTAATAAAATGGTTTAAGCACAGAAGAGGTATAAACGTTAGTATAGGAAGACTATTTATGGGAGAATTATCAATTCCCTTACAGACATTGCATGCATCGAATCTTCGATTTTCCGATTTGCCAAAAAATCTTGGTCGAAACCTCTATAACTCGAAGGTATCAACTCTTCCCTTGATATTCGAGTTATCGAAATTCGATTGTAAAGAGAAAATTTTAGTTCATCCGCACAAAGCATATTTATTCGATGTCAGCAGCCTTTTGTAAATATGGCTACTAACGTCACGTTATTTACTTTAGATTTTGCACGCATAAACGATCCACGTTCTACACGAGCATTTTTTCGTCGACGATATTCGCAAGAATACCTCGTTCCGTTGAGTGACTGCCGTTCGATCGCGTAAATAGTTTTCATAAATAATCCACATAGACGGCATGCGAGATCACCTTTGTCCCTTTGTTGGGAGAACATCTCTTCGCGGCGATTGTATTTTATTCGGTCACGGGGTTGCCAGTTGATTGTGCAAATTCTGTTTATCGGGAACGCGCGTAAATTCATCCGTGAATAATTTATGTCTGCCTGGCAAGAGCGCACTTTTGTCCCTTTGTCGATGGAAGGTTTGCAGCAGCGATATTTTATTCCGTGCCGTAACAATTGTTGCTTGGCCGTCGCGAGGAATTTTCTTGCAGCCCGGGCCCGCGCAAATTTATGTATAAATTTACAAGTAAATAACGAATTCCCGCGGCTCTTTAGCAATCGAGATAGCACTGTTTCCATCGCTACGTTGTTATTAAATCGCGATTAGAATATGCGGTAAGTGTGCGAATACATAATTGCGATTCTCTCGCGCTACCGCGTGTTAATTCGTTCGTTAATTCGAATATGAACTTCTTTCTTTTAAATAGTTTAGGTACTACGATGTGTCGATATTTGAAACAAATATCGTAATTACTATCCTCTGTCGTTACCAAACGAAAATAATGCGATTCAATTTTGTCTTTGCTAATACAAGGAAGTGTTTATTTTTCAGGGTAAGTCTCAATCATTTTTCTTTTTCTCATATTAATTGACACATGCAATATTACCGTGTATGTTATTTACAGAGGTATATACAGTGATAAGGTCGAGATTTAATGTATTTATTTAGAAATATCACTCCCACAGACACGCTGAGATTTTTAGGTTAATCTAGAAGAGAGGCGAGAGGTGGTGATATAAACTAGGCTAATCCCAGATCAATCTTTTTCTTTTCTTTCCATCTTCCTTTTTCTTCAATTATAGAAGAAACATCTGGAAAAGGGAATGCTATATGCATCGTTTGTGCTGAAACTTTCAAGATGTCAAGACCAAGAGAACTCAACATTGAATGCATGACATGTCAAGAAGAGACTCCTTCCTTATGCACTGTGATAAAAAGGCAACCGTAAATCCATAGAATAGATCAATAAAATAGAATTCTACACAGATATATACGGGTTGTTCCATTTGAAGTTTCGGATTCAATTATTTCGTAAACTATGGCGTGTTTCAAAACATATTTCAAACGAAACTAAGTCTATTTTGAGGGAAACGTCTTACAATGATCATCAATTTTTGCCAGATGAATGTGTTTCCGAAATTTGAAGGTGACTGTGTTTTTTTCTTGTGAAACGGTATATTTTTTTATTAACTATGTAATATTTCTATATAATATTTCTTAATTATATGAACAGAGATTATCCGCAGTTCCCATTTTCTTTCTACAAATTTCACTCCCTTATGTGAAAAATGCGTCGGAAAAAGTGATAACAGAAAAGAAAACGGATTAACGAGATTTGATTTGTTTCTGGAATGGAAAGAATGTTTACGTATTTTCGTGTGCTGGATCCGAATCTGCAGCAAAAATTGCTTACTGCGTTAGATTTAGAAAATAAAGGAATAAAATCACCGGTGTTTGCTACATGTACTAAAATATTCCACGAAAACTAATTCTTTTCCGATATCATCATCGCAGCATTTTATAATATCAATCTGCCTTTGTAAAATCAAATTTGGTCGATAATCGTATGATTCTTCTTTTCCAAGATATACGGCTTTGAAATTACTCAAAGAACGCTAAAAATTACATGGCGTTATTTTCTCCTGCATTATAAATGTAAAATGACGGAAGACTGATGACCATGGTGAGAAGAGAAATAGGAAAAATGAAAAACAGAAGAAGACTGACAATGGGACGAATATTCATGTAGAAGCGGGAAAAAGAATCGGTGATAGATGTATAATTGGCTTCTGCAGGGGTGGAATCGACTTCGTCGAGTAAGGGAAAATTAATTAAGAACCTCTGGTGCAGTGTAATTCAATGTTCGTTACGTGCCGTCGCTGCGACCGCTGTAATGTTGATATAATAATATACGAGCCGCGTTTGCACTTTGTCGCGGCCGCCTTTTGGAAAAAAACATTAACATTATAAATGGATTAACTCGTAAAGCTTTGAAGGATGGTTTTAAAGAGAGAGTAATGAAAGAGTATGATAACATTTTCTGACTGAACTCACCATTTTTTAATGCAACGGAGTAACTACCACACATAGTGCAAATCCAAAGAACATTGTAAATAATGTTTCTTTTGAAATTTAGAAAGTTATGTGAAAAAAGACTAACATATTTGTGATGTCATGGAAACAAAATGAAAGTTTGAATATAACCTGAAAGATACAATATTATATTAATTAATAGAAGCATCGTTGCTTTTTACTTTTTATCGTATTTTTTGCACAACTGAATGACAATATTAATACTAGGCTTGTTACCATAATTAAAATGTTGTGATAAAAATAAAAACGTATATTGAATATTAATCGATGGATGCAAATTATTCGTAAACTACATTCTATGTATATAAAAAAATGATTTCGAGAAGAATCAAGTTTTAAAGCGAAATAAGATGGTGTAAATAAAATTTCAATATCTTTTTATACTCTTCACAATTTTTTTAATACAGTAACATAATTGAACAGCCTTATTTTGCAAAAATATTCTAAAATATATTTTAAAATATTGCAATATTTGTCCTCGTATTTTGTAAAAACGATATTTAATATTATTTCAAAGAGATAAGTATCCGTAGACAATACGTATAATACCCCTTACGTATAATGCCACTGTACCCCTTTGGACTCAAGAGACGACTCTTAGTTGCTATTTATTCTAATTTTCTAATACCATAATTCAAATAACGAAGAAGGAAAGATAACTATATTGTTACTATTGAAAATAACTATACATAAGATATCGAAATAAAGTAATTCTATTCATAAATTTATTATGAAAAAACATGGTGTTTTGTTTTAGTATAAAAAATATTATCGATCTTATAGGAGAAAAACTTGGAATTGCTATTTCTATAGTGGATAAATTTCCTAGTGCAATGGACCAAAATTCATATATAATCAGATAGTCGTTATATTGTAACATTTCTTTATTTGATAATTTATTTGATTTCAAAAGTATTACAAAAATTTCAACATATAATAGATTAATTAAATTTCACCCATATTAATACTTTCTCAGTAAGAAATATTCGCTAAAATAACAATACATCGAATAGTACGTTGAAACTTACATAATTCCATTGAAGAGAACGTATATGACCTTCATATGACCTTTATACATCTACTTACAGAGAAACCAATTATACCATTTTGTATACCACAAAACTACTTCATTCTAGTCACAATTATTATTTCATAAGAATTGTAAACTACAGTAGGTACTTTAACGAGAAACTCACCTTTATCAATAAAAATCAGACACCCTATATGATCACATTTTTATTCAAATACAAGTCAATGTTAACTTTGATCTAAGCAATTATTCATATGTTTTCAGTAATTGTAAAAATAAAATATCTGCAACGAATCGTTTTGAGTTACTTGGTTGCTCTAATGTCAAATTATATTTTGTTAATAACATTATTTTACCGACTAAACGAGTCCTTTATCGCTAAAATCATATGAGGCGTTATATATATAATGTATTATAATAAAATGAGACAGTCGTAACACGATAAAGAACAGTATATATGATAAATAATCATATTACCGTATCTGGAAGAATACCCCATATTCTCTCAAAATGCTCATTTGCCTTCCCCAGTAGCTAATTTAATTCCTCAAGGTATCCCTAGAGACCTAACTGAGCGAAGTATCAAATAAACAACGTTCCCGTTTCATAATGACGCAAGCACGTCGTTACGAGCTGGCCACAGAACCAATTAGAAAAAGCAGTCGTGCCAACGCAAGTAAGGAGAAAAAGAAAAGAAGAAAAAGCGAAAATACGAAAAAATAAACATAAACACAGTGAAGATCCTTAACGACGTCCTCTCGAAGCTCGAAATTGCCCGTGGTTGCGAGTCACGAATTATTCAAGCTATAGTGGTGACCAGTCTTGAAAAAAGAGAGAGAAAGAAGCAGAAGAAGAGAGAGAGAGAGAGAGGAAAAGATAGAGAGAAGCCATTAACAAGGCAGGCCTCGCGGAGAAGATGGAGAGCTCGGGTCAGCGGGCTCGCCGGGTCGGTAAAAGAAAATCACAGGGTAACATTACCATTGTACGTACACAGCAACGAGTCACAGCAGGACAATTGAGCGTGCTGCCTATGCTGCCCGGGGTCATGGATATACGAAACGAATGCAAGAGGTGCGGTGATAAAGAGCACGTGGCAAGAAGCTAGCTGCAGGCCATCTGGTATCGGGCTCATTTGACGATTGAGCCGATGCCAGGATGCCGCGGGCTTCGCTTCAAAAAACGAGACTGTCGCCCACGCGCACATCCTCTGCGCACACCTTTCACTTCGTCCCCCACCACGCGGCGCTCATGTACGAACACGTGGTTATTAGATACGCGTTCACGTGCATCTACGATGCAGCTGGTGCAGCTGATGCAGCTGCAGCGCAAACGCTAAACGGTGGAACACTTTGTTGCAATATTGGTCCGAATGCTGCATGCACGAACACTTTCAACCATGGAGGAACTAACGGCAACGATTCGCCGAATACACCCAACTCAGACATACCC
The DNA here is from genome assembly GCF_001483705.2 of Eufriesea mexicana. Classification (NCBI taxonomy): domain Eukaryota; kingdom Metazoa; phylum Arthropoda; class Insecta; order Hymenoptera; family Apidae; genus Eufriesea; species Eufriesea mexicana. Next base: position 1,225,682 of record NW_016909472.1, on the reverse strand, counting down.
GGACACACTCCGGATCAGTTTTCCCGTTTCAGGTCCAGGATGGACGAGCGAGTAAATGATCTGGTTTTGTTGAAGAGGCTCGTCGACTCACACGGATCTATCCCGCTGCTGAAGCTAATTATGACGAACTTTCAACGAGGTGCGGCTCGCTCGAGAGATAGAAACTTATCCGACACGCTTAATTTTCCCGTGGGCAGTAGTAGTCAGCTCGCTCAGTGGCGTCGCAACATTCGCCGAACGGTTGGAAAATCGTACAGGGTTTCTGGAGATACGTGTATGAGCGTATTATTATATATATATCGTTTTACGAAAGGGAGGAGTTCGAATCGCGCTGTTTACGCTGGGTTACGGTGGAAAATATCGTGTAACTTGTATTTACGAGGTAGAGAGATTGGTCGAGAAAGCTACCGGCGGAATTAGGAATACCGTTTGCATGAGATTGCAATGGCGGAGAGAGAGAGAGAGCCTCGCAAGTACGTTATTAAGGTCGAAACTAATTTTGATCTCTGGAAATGAATTAATTACCGTTATGTACGTTTTGTTATTAATTTTAGGAACTGAAATGGAATTCGGAAACGTGAGGTGACAGATAGTAATATTGTCATAGCGAGGGTGATTCAATTCCCGCGTTTGAGTAACGTTTTCTATTTCATTATCAAAATTAGATGCATAATTTAACATTGAGTATCTTGGGATACTTTATGCTTACTTGTAAATACAAAACAAGCGACTTTACGATAATAATATTTATATTTTGTATTTAATATATAATATTTATTATTTACATATATCAACAATTTAATAAAATTAATTGCTTCTATATCCAACTTTTTATATCTACTTCATTTCTTTATTACGAAAAAGCGGATTTGCAACTTGCATAATTATGCTCTAAAAACAACATAATTATAATTTGTATTTTAATTTAAACATTATAATTTAAAAATTCTTATTTGTACTATAATTAATTTACTCCGCCCGATAATTAAAGTTAAAGAAATTTCCAATCATTGATTGTCATAGCACACCCTATTCGTTATAATATTTAGGATTTAAACAAATAAATTTAGTTATCTTCTTTCAAAATCAGAATCTGTTATAAATTTGTAATAAATTTGTTATAAATTATCTTCAGAAATATTTATATATATTTATAAATGCAAATTTCTATTTATCTTTTTTGATTTGATTAAAATAGTGAAATAAAGTAGTATATAATTGTAATTAAAATTATGATTTGGACAATGTAAGAACCTTCATATCTATTTAAAGCTAGAGTGTCCCAAAATTCACGTAAAAAGTAATTTTAAAAGAAAACACAGGTTTTTAAATAAAAATTGTAAATATTGCACAACGATGAAGACGCATGAACAATTATGAAAGACGTTCTTTCGTGTAGCACTCCATTTTTAATAACTCTGAACTGACATTTGTCAGGGTATAATATTTTTTGAGAAATGTAATTATACTAAGCACACACTAATAATTTTTTCAGAATAAACAATTTATGTAATATTCACGAAGAATTTATACAATTTATTACAGTAATTCCGAGAAATGGGAACAACGCAATGTTATAATTAAATATGTATTCGAGAATATAGTATTTAGTCGCTGTTTTAGTCGTAATATGAATATGTAAATATGAACAGCCCAATGTAATATGCGCTATTCTATAATATCATAATATGATATTATCTTGTATGTAATATTTTAGCAATTCAAATCTGTTCATTTGATTATTCCAAATGCGTTCATTATACTTCGTTAATAATGATAGTCAAGTTAAATAATGGCTCCAAGATGTCTTCATAAAGAGAGCTTCATACGTTTCCATAATAATATGCTAAACTTAGAAACCCATATTCAAATTATCCTTTCGTTACGAGAAATGTATTCGTGATAGTCTACTTAGCATACCTGTAACTGTAAAATGAATTAATTGTTGATCAAAAGTCAAAAGTACCATTTAATTCCTCTTTTCTTCTAAGGATTTTTATCACTCTTTATTGATTATCAATACACTTTCTTATCTACCATTCATTAATATGATATATTAAATATACAAAAATTTCATTGATCAAAAACGGTATTTTATTCGTATTTGATATCTTTATTAAACATTTATGTACATAAAATTTCATTAAACATGATAAATAACTAATGCTTACTAAAATGCAACTATTACAAAATTTTGAAAAATTGGTAAAAAGGAGATTTATAATTTTCCTATGATTCATAAAATGTGTTCTTAATATTTTAAATCTTAAACATAAATTACGTTCCAGAAATTAATATACCAAATCAAATTATTCATCTTGTCTACATATTTATTTCTTTTTATAGGTACGAGTAAAAAAAAGCAAATTATTTCCAAATCGAAATTATTCCAAGAGTGGAAGGGAACAAGATCTGTACTTATGTACAGCACTGCTTTCATAAACAACTCATCAAAACGTAACAGAACAGTATAGTATTAATATTTCAGCTTTCAAAAAATGTCTTTTAGGGATATATTTTTCCTTTGAAAATATTAAATTGTTTACATATTTTAGTTTCGAATTTAACATTAAATCAAAAATCATAAAATGTAGATTATATAGAATATTCCACTATTTTGCATCTAATATTACCACGGCAAATGTATAGCTAGTTCTCATTTACGTACATATCTACCTAAAACCAAAACCTCGAAACACGAGATTAATTTAAGAGAAATGCACATACATATGTAAATATGTTGTGGTTTAAAAAAGACAAAAGAATATACATAAATATATAAAAAAAATCACGCTGCTTGAAAAACACGTTATTTGACAAACGTTCTGTTTTCCTAATTATTCTACTGAATCAAAGTTTTATTCTAACTGATGCTTTTATCTAGGTCGTGCTGATTATCTATACCCGTAGTTGTCAATCATAGAAGTACGACGAACTCCTTTCCACTCTTGTTATTAATTCACTACTAACCAGCAAAACCAGTCTCGTCAGATTGTATTTTCAATATGCAGTCACATAATTCACGATTGAAAAGTTGATATGATTCATTTTTATACGAATGATAAAATTACGAGCTAATTGAAATCACTAATGAAGTATAATCTTATTCTAACCTCTCAAACGGTTAAATTTTATCCATCCTCTTCCCGAGCTCACTGAATCACTAATCGATACAAGCCAACGTAGTAATCTTGTAGAGCGATTAAAGCACTGTATAACAAGCTCGAAACCACGTCACTAACGAGATTTCGACCACGACGCGCGAGGTTAATCCAAATTCCTTGATACGCGTGTATTCATGTTATTTTGCCTGACTTTCAGGTCGCCAATGCGTACAGTTAAACAGCTACCGCGGGTTCTATGGTATAGTATATGTTAGGAAAGGAAATGCAATTCGATAGTGGCGACAATACAAGTGAACGGTGTGGCGAGTCGAAGAGCAACAGTGGACAGTCGCGTTTTTCTCGACGGTCACTGCTATAGTATAAAGCAGTTTCGTTCCGTTGCAGTCCGGTAATTCGATGAATTTCGGGTATGAGAGGTACGTCGTAGCCGGGCAAGCCCTCAATTAAGCGAAACGGTTCGTCGGGCACGAGAACGCGGCCTGATGTTCGTGCGGACGAGAAGCAGTCGGAGCAGAGAATCTGTCCCAGCTTTCTCTCTCTTTCTCTATCCTTCCCGTTTCTCCGTCTATCCATCTATCTGTCTATCCATCTCGTTTTCCCTTTCTCTCTCTTCCTCCTTCTCTATCTTTCTCTGGGTGTCTTAAATTAGAATTTCAGGTGAGTCGTTCTGAAATCCGATTCGACGACTCTACGAGGGACAGTGCGGGGCGGGGATTCGTAATCGATCGCAGCTCGAGCTGCGTCGAAAGCGAGAGAAACGCAGAAAATTGCTGAAAGTGGCTAGATAAAGAGCGCGACAGAGATAGAGCGAGAGGCAGAAAGTTAGAAGGATAGAGTACGAAAGAATTTGTAGAGGACAAAAGAAAGATCGAGACAGAGAAGATAACGAGAAGGTAAGCAAAGATACAGGGAGAAAAAGAGTGGGGCGGTGGGGGAAGAGTAGGAGAAAGATGTTACCAGTGGCGGTTGTCGTCTAGCTGACTGTGGCACTGGCGTTGCGCTGGTTTCAGTTTCCAGGTGCATCCTTCTCGAGCATGCTGGCCTGTAATACTCGGAATAATCATTTAACATTCGCCTGCGCATATGCATGAGCATCTGCTCAAAAGTACTTGCGGATACTCGTTGCCAACTTACTCAAACAGCTGCCAGAAGAACACGCTTGATGATAATCTCAAAGAGATTCTTACACATCGAATCGGTATGCATGCAAATTAGTCGCATCTCCTTGTCTTTTGTCCACGTTTATAGGCAAAGATCGAAAAATCTTTTCCTGTTTGCAGATCAAAGATTTAATTTTAATTTCAGTTTCCTTTCACTCTGTAATGAAGAAAGATTTAATTGCTTTCAGTTTATTTCTCGATACCATTTAACATTTCTGACCCGTATAACAGGTAGGTTGCTTTTACTTTTAAAACGCAAATGTTAAGAGCGCGTTTAAAATTTGAATAATAAAGGAAAATTTAACTTCTACGAATAATTATGATAAATATGTACAACCGTTATGATAAATTTGTACAATACAAAATTTCAGTTTTAATATTTTAAATATAGCGTTGTATACTTCCTATATGTATATTTTATAGGTACATCTTTGAATTGTTTAATTAATTAATTACAAACACGCGAAAGGATTATTTAAGATATAAGGAACATTAAGAAGGAATATTCAGCATATAATTTTTGTAAAAGCTTTCCTTCGCGATAATTAATATTTTTATTTCTCGAGTAATATTTTGTTTTTCGCTATTCTTCTATTTTTAATTTTATAATCATAATTATAATTTTATAATTTCCTAATGTTTTTCTAAACGCAATAATTGATATTAAAAAATTTTGTTAAATGTGAATTATAAAAATACGAATCTCAAGACTTTCAGGAATTTTCGTTGTTTAATTTCCAAAGTTATCTCTACCCGCACAACTTTAAACGATCTTCAAATTTAATCTGTTTTTGATTAAATTATTTTACGGGGTCCGTTATCCATTTGCCAACATAATTAAGTAATACTCAAGTGTTAATAATAGCAATAGTGAGTTATGTTCGAGTATCAGAGACTTGTTGATTTTCGAAACTTATTGTTAATATGCCATAAAATTTGCTTCAATATTTTACAAGAATGATATAGTTCTAGGAGTTTGTTACATAAAATAAATGCTTTGACTAATCCAATTATGATATATTCGTGTATTTATCGTTATAAAAGGTAGAAGTAGCTAGTAATCGATACAATACTGCCCTTCTATATGCAACGTTGATGTTGAGTTCCAGAAAAGTGTTATAGAGGGTTCAGATTGTGCAGAAACAAAAGATAAAGAATCTAAAAATGATTTTTTGGAGAAAATAATTTATTTATTGAAAAGAACATATTTATTTTGTTTAGCTATCTACAACCACAAATGCATGTATCACAGAACGAGAAATGAATAAAATTGAAAATTCGACGTAAATTTGATTTATTTCAAAAAAGAAAAGGACATCTTTCAGATATAATTAGATATAATTAGCATCTAATTCAACATACGATTAATGAAGAATCATTTCCTTCGTTTCACCTCTTACCGTGACTGCAGTTCAAGACAGTTATCCCAAATAACATTATCATAGTTCTCCGCTTTATAAGGAGATAGGTGAGACGCAAGCGAAATAAGACTTTGTGCCTTGCAAGACGGTGGGTAGTCTTGAACGTCAAATATTTGTTGAGTGAATGCGCACGATTATGTCGTCGCGTTTTAAGTCGGCAAGAGATTCTTATTTGCCCCACTATCTTTTTCCATTTCGTCTTTGCCGACGTGGCGCGTCTTCCCTCTGACAACCTGCTGTTCTAATCTCTGCTCCTTTCCCTTTCTCTTTCTTTCTCCTTCCCTTTCACCCATCATCCCTCTCGCTCCTTTTCATTTTTCTCATTCCACATTTCCTTTCTCGCTTTCTCGACTTCCTCGTCGCACCCTTTCACCCTTCGCCTATCTATCTTTCCTTCTCCTTCATTCTTCTCTTTCACTTTTTCTCCCTGGTCGTTTTCACGCTCTCTTTCTCTTTCGTTTCTTCCAGACCCTCTTCGTCGTTTTCTTTTTCCCCTTTCCATTTTCCCCTTTTACCTCTTAATGTTCCTTTCGCCTTTTTTCCTCATTTCTCACTCTTTTCCGCTGTCTTCACTGATCCCGGCCATCTTCTCTCTCTCTCTCGCTCTCTCTCTCTCTCCCCCCTCCCTCTTTCTCCTTCTCGTGAAAGACGAGGCGCAAAAGCGGAAGACGGATCGAAAGTCACCTTTGACTAACTGTCAAACTTACTTATCCGACAGGTTGGCTTGTTACTGTTGCAATTTTTGTGTTACGACAAAAGCCGGATGCCGCTCGGGTTATCGCGAGACATTTGGTGTGGCTGACAGCATAGTCGGTTCACAACTATCGGTTTCCCGTGTGCCATGCCACTCCGTCGCCAGACGAGACTCAAACAAAAAAGTTCACCTTGCTCCGACGCAACAGAAGGGTTGCGGAGTAAAGGATATTGAGATAGAGCGTTACCCAATAAGGATTCCAATGAGTAACCACAGAGCGTGGAGCACGGAATTCGAAACGAATACTGTTTCCGTTCGGTTCCGCCTGACAATATTACTTTCTCGATGAGTTCGAGACGTGCTAGCTTCTGTAGTTACAGAACACTTTCGCATAGATGCTTCTTAGAGCTGGCGAAAGTGAGTTTTCTTAAATTTTAAGTTCGTCTGTAGTAATTATCAGGGATGAATCACTTAACTGATCAGATCGATCGTTGTCATTTTTAATAAGATGATTTTTCTTCTCATTGATGATATGGTTGATTTAACGAAAATCAAGAGTCATTATCTTTTCCTTATTTTTCTCCGTTCTACCGTTAACGACAAAATAATTTTTCATTCCATCTCCAATAACTAAATGATAATTGTAGGTATTCGAGGTGATTGCGTTATGTGGTCCATCCTGTATAATGTGCTCAAATATATGAATTGTACGCAAAATATGTGTTAGTCGTGGATATTATATTTAAATGAAAATATTAAATATTTATTGTACAATATTATAGCACAGGGTAAAAGTTATCGGTGAAATATATCTATTCTCAGGATACTCGTATGCACGTTTACTCTCAGTCAATTCTGAATTGCAACTGACTTATCCAACTACTCTCTCGTTTATTCTCTTTTTTTTCATGCATTACATAAATATATACAGTATATACCACATTTCATTCATTACACACATACTCGATCCATTCATTGCTTTTTACATACATCATTTATTTTTGTGAGTAAACGGATAAACTAATAAGAAGATTTATTTAACACAATAACAGCACAACATTAATTATAACTAAAACTCGTAAAATAATTTCGCTTCCAACTGCGATATTATCTCTCGAGGACTCTCTCACACACAACGTCTATATGTAATGACTGTCATTTACCTACTGATTGTTTTTTCACGACTCTCTGTCATGCTCGTCACACACACATTCTTCCACATAAACATTCCTCACACTCATACCACACATTCTATGACAACCACTACCACAATTTTTACATCAGTATATATATTAAAAACCTATGTTGACCATTACTACATATGCGCCTCATTTGTAGAAGACAATTTATTTCTTATAATTTAAATTGCAGTGTACTGCGATCATTTTCCTCTTTTTTAAGTTACACAATGTTACGTGGGAATGTTTAACTCTCAGTGTGTTAAATAGAATTGCTCGTGACCACTTTCATGCGATTCGATTTTGTCGTATGCAAAGTCGTATAGTGGAGTATTTGTCAAAATTTTAATCCTAATTTTGTGCTGGTATAGAAAGATAATTTATATCACATAATTTCGAAATATAAAATTTCGAATATAAAATTATTTTTATCGAATATAAATTTCGATTAAAATTCTGAATATAAATTCTGATTAGCTGCATAATTTTTTCAAGATATATGATTTACTTGTATTAACTTTCTTTGTAGTAAATACATAAATCAAATGTTTCAATCAACACCAATTAACGGATAAACTAGAATTGTTTGAAAATGTGACATGCGACGTTTCTTCTATAATCGCAGAATTTAGGATGTTTGAATATGTCACCAAAATTTTTTCAGATTTTTGTTTAAATTATTATTCACAGAAGACATGTCAGCAGCATATGCAATGTAAAAGAACGTATTGAGCTTTTGTAGAAAGTCTTGATTATAATACAAAACTTTCTCTGAGAAAGCAAGAGCTTAAATTATCAAAATCATTAAATATGATCTTTTTTATGCCCAAAATCTATAAAATAAAGTAACTCAAATGATTTGGTACTTTTATCGAATTCATCGAATCTTTCGAGACAGTCAACGTGTTAAATTAATTTATTCTTTTATAAAACAATTTAAAATATATATATTTATAACCGTAAAGGTATCTAAAATATTTATACCTGTATTAATATCTATAATGATGACATTCGTGTTTTACCTTTTATTCACAATTATTTTCTATATTTCCAATGACTTATACATTCGTGCAAAACATATAAAATATGCAAAATTTGTAGAATAAATGTTATATTTTTAAAATTCTCTAATGAAAAAACAAATTGCTGTTTAGATTCTATAACTCTATTTATTTCTTACAAAAGTGTGCATTCGCATAAATATTTACTCTCTAGTTATTATAGTTATTTGAATATCTGTTAGGGTATTATGGAAGAATTAACATATGATGAGGGTATATTGAACTATAAAAGTTATTACTTATATTTCTTGAGAAATATAGATTTTGATTTAATTTTAAATTTATTGTTTCTAATTATTTCGACTTAATAAAATTAAATTATATAAAGACAATGATGGCTATGGAAATTTGTTTCAAATTAACATTGTAACTATATTTACTATTTTATCACATTTAGAGCCAAGAAAATCGAGCAATTTCATTTTTAGTATGAACCTATCTTTAAAAGCGTCAGCAAAATATCTGAAAATTTAATGTTACAGTTACAAATATAATCCTTATTCAATATTTAGTATGGTCGTTAATTATTTACTATGATTCAAAAATTATGCTTAAAGATAGCAAAACTTCATAAAATTTAATATTAATTCATTATATTAATTAATTATTATATTAATTACTATATTAATTAATTTAATAATAATTAATGATTTCAGATGTAGCTCTTATTTAGCACTTAATACATTCAGTCATATTTATAACCATTTGAGAAAAAAAAGAGTTACTTCGACATATCTCGTAGTTAACACTCATGACACACATAGTACAAAATATTTCGTAATTAGCATGGAAAATGTTAACTTTAAAGTTCAAAATAAATACATGTAAATATAAATAACAAATATTTATTCTTTCAAATGTAATAAATTTTATTAATTAATGAATATTTGTTTCCGTCATAGATTTGTCACTTTCTGTTTGTTTATTATTTCATATGAACTTTAAGTTGTCAGTATCGTATCTACCATTGGCGTAAATAGAATAGAATGTTTAGACATTCTGTAGAGTGCGAGTTTCGTCACGGATCAGAACATCGAAGCGTGTACCAATGTCCTTTCGAAGTGTCGTTCGACACTTGATCTTCTAGAAAACTAGACCCTCGTAGAATTCTACCACAGTGTCCATTGCGTCTCGAAGGGCAAAGACAGGTCTGTTACTGCCTTCTCTGGAAAAGTGTATTGGGGTCATAAGCGAGGAGAATGGTTTCTTTCGAAGAACAGCACATTAGTTTCAAAATCGTTCGATCAGAATAGAAAGAAACTTAGGACAGTCAAAATCACTGAAGCAGTTAGACTTTGGAATTGTCACTGAACCAATTAAGTCTCACATCCAAAGTTAAACTCGCTTTCCCAGAATTAGTCTGGTAATTCTTCGAAATTACACAGACTACGATAGTTCAGATGCCGATGCAATAACTTGACAAAATAAAATTTTGTCAAATTCTGATAATAAATGTTTATAATAATATCAAATTATTATCTCTGATTAACTTTTATTAAAATTAAAATTTGTTTTTATTAATTTTTTCTGACAATGTGTAAATCATATATTCTGCAGTTCAATTAATGAAATAACTGAAATTTTTGAAATCGTGACATGCGGCCTTTTTGTTTACAACTATGGATACGTAGAATTCACAAAAGCTTCATGTTATATTTAAACGTGAAATTCAAGAAAAATTCGAAAATGATTTTCAGTGATTTCAGGTCACCATTATTCATAGGGGGTCAATTTAACGTCAAGTCACTATTATAGTGATACGAAGTCAATCTGAGGTATGTCATTAGTGTTAGGTATTAATTTGACCTATGTCACCACTCTAAGGTTAATTATTATACAGGTGGCATGTGAGATATAGAAGCTTGAGAAACACGGTATTAAGGTATTGATATATATTGCTATTAATATATTGTCATCATCAAAATAAGATAATTGCAGCGAAAAATTTTCAAGTAAAAAGTTTGCATATCTATTATTTAAAGCGTTGAAAAATGAAAAATATCTTCATATCTGTCTCTCTAGATCCCTATTTATCCCTCATATCCCTCTCTAGATCTCAATCTCTAGATCCCAGACCTTTTTCTTTCATTAAAAGAATTTTCTTGACAACGTGACAGTTACTGGTAGAGTGAAAATGAGGTCACGCATCATGCTCGGATCGAAAATATCCTGGTTCTTGAAGTCTACCGTACGAAATATATATTTCAAAGCTACAGAATTACTCTTCAAACATTTCTAAAAAAAAGCGAGAAAATTCTGCTGCTATACTTCACCAAAAGTAATTCAAGTGTCGTACGTTCTGAATATCGAAATATCGGGTGTTTCATTTGAGACAGTTTCTTAAAATATGCTACTTTCGTGTAAGTGTCACTCCATTTCTTGAACATGTACGTTCCTAAAAAGAAGAACCAACTTTGCGAACATTCGAAAAAAGAAAATGAAACTTGCGAATTGCTATTCCCTGAAATGCTATATAAGTTTTGCAAATTTCAGTATTTAAACTAGATTTCAAGTTTTGAACACTTCTTTCAGAATTCTTAAAGATGTTTTTGAAAGCGAATGAATAAGAATAGCTGTTTCTCGTGAAACGTTTGAATGGAAGCTTTAACAAATAGCATGTATCGTTGAAGCTGCTTTCAATCGATATCTTTGAAGCTATAGAAGATAAAAGCTTTCAATTTTTTGTGTTCTATTTATGCTACAAGGTGGGTTTTCCATTTAATGCTACACAATTATTGTAAACCACATAAAATCGCGAACGTTGCCTAAATCGTTAAATAAAAGTAGTTAATAAAAATAAAATACATAAAATATGTCGAAGTGCGATATATAAAACGAAATATATACAATATACATATAAAATTATGTATTAAATAATATACAAAATACATTTTATATATATAACATATTATATTATATATATTATATTACATATATTTTATATATATACGATACATAACAAATAAAATTATTTATTTATTTAATAATAATTTACGGGTAGTAGAACCCATTAGTGTATAAACACAAAATTTAAAAATACATCAGTTTGTAATGTATAATGTACGATAATAATAATGTACGAAATTTATGATATATATATATATAATTTAA
>NW_016909472.1:1139973-1213611 GCF_001483705.2 Eufriesea mexicana | reverse complement strand
ATATGAAGGGTTTGATTATTATTATTCACTTATTTATTGTCAATTTAATTAAAGAATATTTCAAAAAATATCTTAAACGATCGCCTGTCCTGTATATTATTGTATTCTTCACAAGTTTTAGGAGTTAATAAAAACCTTCAGGAACAGTTGTAGGAGGCCAAATATTTCAATAATTCGATAAACTTGGTTTTTACAAAATGTCGTCAAATAGGTAAATGATTAATGGAAATGTATTTCTTAATTGAAACTCTGTATATCTTAAATGTGAAATTTATAATGTGATTACGATGAAATTTTTAAAAGGTGCTGTTCAAAATGTGTATAAAATAAAAGAACACTCTATTTTAAAACGCTACATTGTCCAAGCAGTGGTCCTGGAATAATTGAATGACATTTGCTAACATATTCTTCTAATTCCACTGCTAGAAGGCAACAAGCTCTATGTGTCTCACGAGCGAACCTAATTTCTTGCACGAGTAACATTTAGTTTAAATAGTCTGAGGCAGATTACCTAGCCGTTTAAAATGGCAGTATTCACTTCGAGTTACGCTATTCTTCGTGTTCCAAGAAACAAGTCGATTTTTTGGATTATGTCAAATTTTAGATCACTTCGTTAGTCGAGTAGATGATCCAATAGCAATGTAAAGCTGTAACGCAAGAGAATGATAATAATGCAGCAAGTAAGTATGTATTAATATTGCCTAAAATATTTTATATTTTTCTTGAATATTCACCAAAATATTCTCTTTTGTGAAACCAGTGCCGATTGCAACAGAATATCGTTACAAATTAATTACGGTAAGTTATAATTCAATTTTAATCATTCACGATTCTGCAGTTTTTCAGCAATCAAGTACGGTTTCCCGATTTTCCATTTAATTAAAATACGATGAATGTTGCTAGAATAGATATGTGAATTGGCACTGTAATTAATCTCAGGCACTCGCAAATATCTCGCAAGACTTTGGATAAAGATTCACAGAATACTGAACACGCGTGTCCACTTATGCTTTATAAACAGGAGTGAGAGTCTTCTTAGGTGTTTTCTTAGAGAGAATTATTATTTCGTACATACATGTAGGATCGGGGTGGGTGGATTGGCTAAAGTAACGTTGTTTTACTGCTTCTTAAAATACAATAAACTTATGCTTATATTATCGGCTACGAAACTAGAGAACCGCTACGGGTACCCTCGACTTTTACTTCTTAGACACTATCTTGAGGACCGTTAAGGACTGCCCTTGCCCGCGCCCTTGCACCCTTATTTAAGCATTCACTCCGTCCTTTTCTATACCCACGTTCTCTCTTCTCAATCGGTCGGTCACATATTCTAAACAGTCAGGCGCATTCATAAACTTTTACTCGTTTATCGCATAAACATTCATTGCAATCGATCCTCTTGCACGCGGTCTCTTTCGTTCTATGCCCAAACACACTTATCATTCTTCCAGGGCCGTACTTATTCCAATCCCACATACATGTTATTTTCGTCCAATTATTATCGATAAGTTCCAGTAAATGTAAATGTTGGACGAGCGATATCATTATTTGCTAATTGATAAAGTGTAAACAAGTGCGTACCGATTATAATAAACGAAAGTAAAGGTGAAAGTAAAACCAGTGGCCGTACATATCCCAACACCTGAATGTAGAATTATATAAGAATATACCACTGCGCAAGCGACTTTCAACGATACCGTTGCAACGTTTTCCGATCACGTAGCTTTACAACTTAATACCAGATCACGGTGTTACTCGTAAACGAAGTTGAAAGCGCGTAATAGCAGGGAGTAACATAAAATATTTACAACTTCTAAATTATAACGTGCTGTTCCGCTAAGGAAACCTCGTAACTCGTTTCATCCTCCAGTTAGCAACCCCGTAAAATCTGCCGCGCGTTATAGCCCCGCGAAAATCGAAAATTGAAGGCGGACTGGCAATCCGGTTCCGATCCAGCGGTCAAAGCAGGGCCAGGAAAATAATAATAAGAAAAAAAAAAGGAAAGAGTCAGTTTTAAATGTCGAGGGGAAAGCGATTCACAGCTGGAGTTGGAGTTTCCTCGGGATCGCGCAGCTTTTTAATTCCCGTACTTCATCGGCGTAGGAAAAAGCCAAAGGCCGCGTAGCCAGCACGAATAACCGGTTTACTTAGTTGCCGTGGGTAACTTTAGAGCGTAATTGAAGTCGCGGGGCGACGTGATCGAGCTAGAATTTCAAATGTGCCTGGCCGGTGCTGCTTGAGTGCTCGCGAGATTTTTCGCCGATTGAAAATGGCGATCGTTGCTCGTACATGGCCGTGTCATATGATCGGCTAACGCGGTAAATCGAGTGTTTGTCAATGGACACGCTGGTGCACAATGTGCCGATGTTTGCTCTTCTTTCGTCGCGTTTGTGTATGATGTTACATTCATTGATTGCATTTTAAACATGTTTCCGTGAAAAGCACTCTGGAAAAGTGAACACGGGGGCGTTTGATTTGTAGCCGATCGTTCTGTGGTTGCTCTATTCCCTTTGTAGATGAAATTTAGCACGCGTATTTAGCAAACGCGCGAAAATATACGCGAAACGAGCATCGCTCGAATGATATTTCGCACGGAGAGGAAAAGAAAAGGGATTTACTGCATGATTTCGTCGTATTTGCGAAATTACGAAAATTTGACGAGTTAAACGTATTATAAAGGGTAATAGTAATGAGAATCGGAATTCAATCGGAAATTATCGATCTATTTTTCAAATTATTCGATTAATTCCATTTTCAGACTATGTGCATGGTCCCTCGTATTATTGGACTCATTTACGAACAACGCGAATTTGCAAACATTTCGTGTAATTAAATTTCCCGTAAATATTAAAATCCGCTAAGCAAGCTGTAGACTATTTGAGGCGATTAAACTTAAATTACACTAATTCGGATGAAATTTTGCCAGTAGTACGTTATTATTAATTTAAAATTAATTTAAACGTTACTTTATACTAATTGTAATTCACAGAAGTCGCAAATTTTAGAATCGAAGTGTTAATAAATGTGTTTCGATTTTCGTTTACGTAGCAACCACGATATAAGAGAATTGAGTTAAATAATTTGAAAACGTGAAACGAGAAGTTAATACAGAAGCATTATGAACGCAGAAAATGTTATTTCCACCGTTTTGCTAAGAAAATAATAACGATAGTAATAAAATAATAATAAATAATAGCCAAATAGGGAAAAATAAAATATTTGACAAGAACTGAAAATGGCATTAAGGAAATAATTTAAAAATAAGCGTAAATTAAACTTGTCGAATAGATTACTCTAGATTAAGATAGTTTTTGGACAAAGTGCTATGAATAATAGTAAAATCGATGAGAAAAGAGGATTTCATATATCAACGTTTATTTCTCCT
Source organism: Eufriesea mexicana (assembly GCF_001483705.2). Taxonomy (NCBI): domain Eukaryota; kingdom Metazoa; phylum Arthropoda; class Insecta; order Hymenoptera; family Apidae; genus Eufriesea; species Eufriesea mexicana. The sequence continues at coordinate 1,210,226 of NW_016909472.1, read as the reverse complement.
AAAAGATACCGCTCTTATAGGATCTAAAGTTGAAGAAAGGTGGGAATATTTCTTCTTCGAGGATTTTTACGAAAGGATTTATGATACAAGGCTGCTTTCAAATTGAATTGAAATTATCATCATTATTGTTATGAGTATCTTCACTGCTATTTGCTACCTTAAATTAAATTAATTTTACAGTACCTCCATTTTAATTCCTTTTTATATATATAGGTCGGTAAAAGGGACAAAAATTTTAAGACATAGATTTATAAAATATTTTATATTCATGATTAATATCTTTAAGCTGAAACAATCTTTAAATAATTTAATATAGTAATATAATACAAATAAGTATGATGTAACTATGAATGTATTATGCACTATTTCACAAATTGTGCAGAATAATTCTTTGCTTTCTAAGTTTTTTACATTTACCTTCTAATTTGAAACTTTTCTTTTGTAACATCATTTTCTTCCAACATTATCGAAGATGATTTTCTTGGAAGGTGGGAAACCTCGAAACTTTCCAAAACCCAGGAAACTTTCAAACATCGAAAAATTGCAACTTTAGACCATTCCTATGAATTGAAATTTTCGAGGTACGGGTAAGAAAAAATATATCGAAAAATAAAGAAAAAGAAAGAAAAATAATGAAGAAAAATTAAGGATATTGGTGTTCTTCAGCAAGTATTTGGATTAGGTATCCTTTATATAGTTGTCTTTGCTTCTGTTTTGTTTGACTATAGTTAAAGATTTATGCAAAAACGTTATTTATAAAACTTCTTAAAAATGTTTAAATAATATTTTTTTCACGAAGTAAAAGCAACACTTCGAGTTACGAAAATTTGGAAAGTTTCGAAAACTCACAAAGTTGCAGACTCAACTTTCGAAAATTCAAATATCAAGTTCATAATCTCTGCTATTATAGTAATTACGATGAATTTTACATTAGTCGTGGACGTTTCTATGGTAATGGTAACGTAGATTTTTAACCCTTGGCATTCGACGACTTTCGTTACAGAAAAATAGTAATTCGAAGACTCTCTGCCACAGAGTCGACAATATTCTTAAAATGGTAAATGAGAAATCATATGCAAATTATGACATAGAATTATTTTTCTTCGACATTCCACACATTGTTAGGTAATTTTAAATTTGATATATTCATTAACGTCGATCTTTAGAATCTGATTAAATGGTGACTGAGAGTCATCTCTCGAGAGCAAAGGGTTTTAATATCTATGTGTTGATATAATAAAGGAGCGATATCTGTAAGAAAGGGATGAGTGGGACAAGTATGCCAATATCTAATGGATTCAGGTTATCGTGATAAATGAGTATGCGTGTAATGATCGAGGTGTTGTGTGAATTGTGTATGTTCATTTAATATATGAAAGTAGAAAGTACAAACCAAAGAGATTGGGCATAGGTCAGTTGTAATTGAGTTGGAATAGTGAAAATATGTGTGAGCATGTGATTCCGAGAAATTAAATGGATTTATACTTAATATTTGTGTTTGATCATATTTTGAAATTAAATAAAGAATTGTTCTCATTGTTATTGATATTTCATCCACCACTAACGCATGAGATATCAAGGTCAAGTTATTTTTTGTTCAATAGAATCCTATATTATTTTTAACATAATCAAAAAGCGTACATGAATAGGAAGGAAAATGTTGCTGATAGTGTCACTTCGTTCAGTGGAAAGTTGTAAGTGAACAGGTAATGAAAATAGTTTCCAGTTATATTTAATCCAGATAGTACTATTCTTATTATTTTTATGTAAGTAAACTTCACTTGCTACATATCTGCATGGAACATAAATTATTTGATAAAGAATTTAAAAAAGTAATCCCCTTTTTGGTACATAATAAAAGATATTGTATCGTATCTCACGATAGCCAAAATTGTATCACGAAAAATTATTTGGTCCAAGGAAAAGAATATTATCGTTCAGTAATTTCTTCTTTCAAATTTTCAAGATACTAAATATTTGTTACACGTTTTTGTGAGTAAATAGATAAACTGATAACAATATTTATTGAACAGTATAACAACACAACATAAATTATAATTAAATCACATAAAATAAATTCGCTTCTCACTGCGATATAATCTATTCAGGACTCTCTCAAACACAATGTCTATTTCTGATGACTGTCATTCACCCACTAATTGTTTTTCACGACTCTCTGTCATACTCGTCACACACATATATGTGGGAATGGAATAAGTGTGGCTCTGGGAAATGTCGAGTGTGTCTGGACTTAGAATGAAAGTGACCATGTGCGTAAGGATCGACTGCAAGGATTATTTATGGTAGAGTCGAGTGAAAGTTTAAGGATGCGTGAAGAGTGGTTGAAGTGCCTGGCCCACCGAGGTTGCGTGAGAAAGGAGCATGACTGGGGAAGAAAGTCCGGGTATGAATGAGGAGGATGAACGGTTTAAATAAGGGTGCAAGGGCGCGGGCGAGGACAGTCCTTCACGGTCTTCAAGATAGCGTCTAACAAGTAAAAGTCGAGCGTACCCGTAGCGAGTCTTTAGTTTCGTGGCCGATAATATAAGTATAAGCTTATTGTATTTTAAGAAGCAGTAAAACAACGTTACTTTAGCCCATCCACCCACCCCGATCCTACATACATTCTTCCACACAAACATTCCTCACACTTATACCAAACATTCTATGACAACCACTACCATAGTTTTGATAACTTTGTGTAATTAAATAAAGAATTGTTTATATTGTGTGGTGGAAAGGTAAAGAGTTTTAATTGGACAGAGGGTGTGACATAAGGACCTTTGGCGAAGGAGTAGGAAACTGTCAAGGAGCCGATTTCTGATGGTCAATGACGTGATTTATAAGTGCCGTCCGTCCGTCGCTTGTTGGGTCTGTCACAAGTGGGTCCCATCTGTCGCGTCTGGTACTAGTAAAATTCCTAATTTTGCTTTACCTTTATAAGCTTAATCCGCTAGAACGGCGTTGAGGCACATCGAACCTCCGGAATTGCAGTCGCATTATAAAATATAAAATAAACCGTTAGGTCTGGCAAAAGTGTAAGCCTTAGAATAAAATTATGTTATAAACTCGCTCTCCGGGACGGAACAGTTATTGATATTTCATCCATCACTAACAGTTTCTACTCTTATTATAATTCCTAAATGAACCCATTGACAACTTATTTTTAAACAAATTGCGTAAATGTGTTATTGAAACTCTTCCTCGTTAAATACGATACTTTTCGTCGTAGAAGATTATAGTTTGGAATTGAAACTTTTGTGTTTGTTGATAGCATTCGGAGGGTAGTAGAATTACCGACAGAAACGAAGCCAAGCGTCAAGAATGAAATTCAGGCAGAAGGAAATAAACTGTGACTAGGAGAAAATGAAAAAGATTTGAGAGTGTCGGCAAATCTTGAAATATAGAGATAGCGAGTGTACAGTAGGACGTTGCTGTAAAAAACTTGTTTTCCAGTTCACTCGAATGTCAAGAATCGGAGCCAAATTTATAATTTATTACATTAGATGACGATGGATATAAAAAGTTGAGGAGAACACAAGGGTTGTTTTCGCAAAAAGGGAAAACTCGATCGATTATGCAACTGCATTTGGTTGAAACGTAAATTCTTTGTCTTTGTGTGTCAGTAAAAAAATGAGTAATAATAAGATACATAATTGGAAAAATTTATAGTTACTTAGAATTCTAATATGAACGTTTAAAAATTTTGTCGAGAGTTTTGAACGCAATGCAAATTTCAATTCGCTGATTCGAGAGGTCTAGCAATTTATGGAACAATCGAAACTGAAAACATCCTTTTCAAAATTGTAGCGGAAATATCGAAGATAATTGACTGGAACGCTTAACCACTACAATTGCGTATGCCATTAACTGTCATCGATTCGGGATGTAACTTTATCATTATGATGACCCCCTTGAGAGACATTCTCGAAAATTCGATACAATCGTTATACCTGAGTTATTGTCACCGTTAGCTGCGACTCGTTTTGCCATTAGATACTTAGTATCTAGTATCTAGTGTCTAGTATCTGCTATTTATATCTAGAATCTAGTATCTGGTATCCAGTATCTAGTATCTAATATCAACTATCAATTATCTATTATCTACTATCTACTATCTACTATCTACTATCTACTATCTACTACCTACTATCAACTGTCTACTATCTAGTATCTAGTATCTAATATTTAATACCGAATATTTAGTATTTAATATTTAATATCTATTATTCAGTATGTAATATCTAGTGTCTACTCTCTACTATCTACTGCCTACTACCCAGTATTTAGCATCTAGTATCTAGTATCTAATATTTAATATTTATTATCTAGTATCTAGTATCTAGTGTCTATCTACTATCTACTATCTACTATCTACTGTCTACTATCTAGTATCTATTATCTAATATTTAATACCCAGTATTTAGTATCTAATGTTTAATATCTATTATCTAGTATGTAATATCTAGTGTCTACTATCTACTATCTACTATTTACTGTCTACTACCCAGTATCTAGCATCTAGTATCTAGTATCTAATATTTAATATTTATTATCTAGTATCTAGTGTCTATTTACTACCTACTACCTACTATCAACTGTCTATTATCTAGTATCTATTATCTAATATTTAATACCTAGTATTTAGTATTTAATATTTAATACCTATTATCTAGTATGTAATGTCTAGTGTCTACTATCTACTATCTATTGCCTACTACCTAGTATCTAGTATGTAGTATTTAGTATCTAGTATCTAATATTTAATATTTATTATATAGTATCTAGTATCTAGTGTCTATCTACTATCTACTATTTACTGCCTACTATGTAGTATCAAGTTTCTAGTATCTAGTATGTAGTATATAATATGTCTAGTACTTAGTGATAAGTACTTAGTATTTAGTATTTAGTAAATAACAATGCAGTTGCTAGGGTGATCATAAAATCGAGCAATATTCTATATATGATATCAAGTTCTATCTAGGTAAGAACAAATTTCTTTTTCAGAATATCTAAATGAGAATTAAGAAAGTTTTAATGCTATAACTAACAATGTGTTTGAAATGATCCGTTTATTTTTGCAGTTTACTGAAAACATGGCTAATTTTAGCAAAGTGAATATTGATATTTATTCGAATATAATTACGCACGCTTTTTTATTTTCGTTATAGCATTTTCATTAATAGCAATTATGTACATTATATTTTGGTACAGATTACAAGACGGTAATTATCGTATTAACGTAATATTTCGAACATTTTAAATTTCGATCAATTTTTAGAAAATATTAACGTTTCAATTTTTCGATAAAAGTAATGTCTAGATCGATAACGCTGTGCAACAAATTTTAATTTTCATATAGTTTTCTAAAGCTGAAGGTGGTAGAACAATTTTGTTTTCCGGTGGACTCGTATTCAGGAAGGCAAGCTCTACAAGACTTGCCAAATGGATATTACAGGTTATAAGTCGTGTTACACGATATAATTGATGGCCATAATCTCCAAGAACATTATTAATACGGATTATTACTCGAGGCAAAATTAGTTAATACCGTTAACTGTAAAATAGTTCCATCGTTGAAATATCTATGTGCATGCATCAAAACATTCTAAAATTCCATTTGTCCTGTATAATTAAATAGTTTCGCAATATTAATTTGATGGGCAGCATTCATGTCGTGCTGAACTGAGGTCAATTTGGAATTTTCAATTTCGGAAAGAAAGACAAATAGGCAATCAATTCAAGGTGAAACGTATGTCATGAAAATTAATTAATTCTCATTTCTTAATGACAATAAAGTTAATTATAAATCGAATATTCAATATTTTCTATTTTGTGAAATTAAACGATATGTATATTTTTTGTCATACACCGTAGTTTAGATTTCGTGATTTTCAAATCGATCCTCTTGCTACTGCAACAGCTATTCGAGAAGCATAGTTGCGTCCCGAACACTGCAACTCTCATGTTCGGAGTTTGTGAGGTTGTAAGGCCCGTTACGCGGATGCGACAATGTTGCAGGGATGCGGGCCTACTTTAAATTAATTAAACTGAAAGGGTTGAACTATAGAGTTCTCTGGCGCTGAGTTGATCGTGGTGGTTTGTCTTGACTGCCTTTAGCTTGAGGTACAACTCCTTGCTCATGATGGTTATTTTGTCTTCTTTGGATTTGAAGGAGAACTCTTGGTGTCAGTGGTTTTATCAATTTGTATATGTTCTGATTGGTTGATGTGAAATGTAAGTGGTAGATGTGTGTCCTCCTATTGGTTGTAAACAATGTTGGGGTTTCGTATTAGCTTTGACGTCTTTCGGTGGTGGTGGATGTTTAGACAAATTGGGTCCTTATGCCCATCGTTTAAAGGGTGATTATTTATTAACCCTTGCTAAGGTTTACACCAAAGTAGAAGCCAGGTGACAAGGAGTTTCCACTGGGTCGAACAATTCGGCATCGGAATTTCCCGCTCCATGCCTTCAGCATGTTTGACTGCTGTACCTTTTTTCTTTTGACTTCTCGTGTCGCGGAACACGAGAATCCTGGAAATCCCTAATTTAACGAAATTAGGCGACGGCTCTTAAGACTTGGCTGACAATAGGCCTGAGGGCTCCACGTGGTCCGCACACGTTGGAAGCCTCAGGCCTTCGCTAGGGGTAACAAACGGCCGATGGGGTCACCGGCGCGCGGGTGAACCCCAGGTACCCCACCTTGGAGGAGAGGGTTTCCTCCACTATCGTGGTTTCTCGGGGGAACCTTCCCTCACTCCAAGGTAACGGATTCGCGGACCAAGGGAACGCCTTTGGTCAGGACACTTCCAATCGAGCACTGAACGACATCGGGTCTTTCCAACGAGTTCCGAACGAAACATCAGAGACGACAGGTGTCTTATAACACGAGACGATTTTCGTATCTCCTCGTTAAGTCGACGAGATACCGTGTCGCGTCGAACCGTCCATCCACATCGGGATATCTTCGCGACTTACAACCGCGAAGACGAATTATTTCGGGCGGAGACCACGCGACCAGGAAGATCAAGGGAACGACGCGATACCCTCTTGATACCTCCTTAAACACCCTTGCTAAGGTTTACACCAAAGTAGAAGCCAGGTGACAAGGAGTTTCCGTGAGTCAAAGGGCACTATAGTAGTAAGGAAACAAACCAGTCCCCCACTTAACTTGGGACGTTTGGTCTGTGGGGGCCTCCCCCCACCACGGTTGAATCGTCGTGCAGCGTCGCAGTTATCTTCGATGCGATATAGCTAGAAGGACCGTAGGAAAAGGAAGGGATGCGTTTCGTCCCGGGTCTGCTAGTGGATTCATCAGTAAAGGCTACTCTAGTGTCACGGTGCACGAGTAGGGTACGAACAGACGTAACTCTCGTGCTCAAATTCAGAATAGTACTAACTTTATTTTGCTGTGGGTTCGGATATTTATAATGGTTAGGTTTTGGCTGGAGGAGAGATTATTGATATTATGATGTGTCATAGGTCCAAGGGATGGCTATAGTTTCAGTGATTCATTAGGGCTGTGTCAAAGGTCTGGGACTACTGGTCGGCTACCTTCTGGTGCGTCACGATGTGTCACAGGGGCAATGTCTGAGGCCCCTGTGTGTGTTCGTCAACTGCGTCACACTAGCAGGCCCTGCCTTAGATCAGGACACTATAAGGTCGGGGAGTTAGATATATAGGAATTGGAGGTTTTGAGAGGACTTGCGAGAAAGTCCTCGATGTCGGAATCCATCTAGTGGCGAGAATGAGAATGATAGTCGCTACAGGTCCCAGGGACGCAACAATAGTAGATCGCAATGGAGAAAAATAAATCTATTTATTTCATAGAAATTTACTCACAACTTTTTATTATTTTACTTAATAAAATATATAACTTCATATATAATTTTGTGTGTAATTTATTTTTCCTTACTGAAAATTAATATTTCAAGTCAATTTCATTAATGATAAAAAAATTATTGTAAATTTCATTTATCTAATATATTGTACCTAACCATGCATATATAAACGAATATTAATATATCGTTTTAAAAGCCTTTTATTAATATCGCCGAAGCTATTAAATTCCTGAAGCTGAAATTTTAAATTTAGATATTATTTTCATATTCTTTCCTCACTTCCGAATTTCACCTCGATTGTTCACTATACTCCTTCGAAACTATACTTTAAACATTCAATTCAATCAAATTGAAAAATTAACAAAAGTATCCGTATATTATTTTACAAAAAATTCACCTACTTAGAAAATTGTAATTTTAAATAAAATTTTCGCACATGTAAAGCATAATAAACGGAACTATTTTTTTATCCACGGAAAATCTTTTTGAAGGAGCTAAATAGATCCCGAAATTTTAGCATTTCTTCGTTCTCTGAACATAATTTCAAAATAATTATTCTCGGAATTTTTTTATAAGTGATAAAGGGCTAAAAATTGATATTTTTTGTATGAAAAGTTTTGTTGAATCTTATATTACTAGAAAGTTACAGCTTTCATACACACGAGTCTTCGTTAAAATCAGAAATTTCTGATTAAGTCAATTTTCTTATAACACTGCATACGAATAATTTAACACCCTGTATATCGTCGTAACAATTGATTCATACACACCAATTTCTCTATTATTATACTGACAAATTCTCTCTGCATTTTTCTATTATCAGACAGATATGCGATACAAAATTAGGTTTATAATTATCTTGTTTCGTTTTTGATACGAGATCACTATAGTTCACAATATTATTCGTGGGTCTTCGAGAAATGTAATCATCTTTCCAAGTTCTGACGTTTGGCTCGAATATCTGGAGAGCGAGCAGTATTCAAGAATGAATCTGACGTGACATAATGAAAATTGACTTTGTGTGGTGCAGTGCTTGCTTACATTCCGATAATCTTAAGTACAAGTGCGTGTGCATGTGCGCGTCGGCGATGATTGCGAAGTGCGAACAGAAGACGTGACGAGACAGTGAGTTGGCGACAAACACGGGGAAAATAAGCACGAGGTTTAATCTAAGGATGGATTTGAATCTAATTTTGAAATTCTCGCGGCTTGAATTTGAAACTTTCGCAACATTTTGAAACTTTCGTAATTTGAAATGCTAATTTTGGCTCGTGAGAGCAATATTTGATAATTGTGTAAATTAAAGTACACCTTACCGATTCTAATAACTCTTTTATATTTTGCAGAAATTGACATTCCGAATGGTTAATGAATTACGCTATTTAATTAAATACAGAATATCTCGGAAACTAAGGTTGACCCACATATGTGTTTAAAAAATTGTTTGAAATGTTGATTTCCATAATATATTAAAAAATCATTGAAATTGACGAGATGTATCGTAATCTATATAATTACCAAATAGTTTGATTCGAGAACTGGTGTCATAATAAGACCTTTAAATAAATTTTTGTAAACCAGTGTTAAAGGAAATACAGATATAATAGAAACATAGCAATGTATTAATTTATCCAATGTTTACTAATGTATAATATATACATAATTATTTTATACATATACATATATTTTATATATGTATATAAATATAAAATAATTATGTATAAAAATTATATATACTAATAATGATATGTTTAATAATAATAACTAATGTGTAATATACAATAATATATAATAATGTAATATATAATAATATATAATGTATAATGTATAATGCATAATAGATAATAATGTATTTATTACATGTATCTAATATCTATTAATGTATCTATAAATATAATAATAATAGTATAGTAAATCAATGTATAATATATATGTATATATGTACATAATATGTATTAATTTATTTATAGCATGTATTTAATATCAACTAATGCGTAATATAAGTATGTATACAATATGTACCAATGTACATATCTGTAAAGATAGTATAGTAAATCAATGTATAATTTGTATGTATGTAATATGCGTTAATGTATCCATGGCATGTATATAATATCAACTAGTATATAATAAATGTATGTATATAATATGTTCCAATGTATCTGTAAATATAGTAACACTATTATAGTACAGGAAATGAATGTATAATATATATGCATATGTATAATATGTACTAAAATATCTACAACATCAAAAACATTCTACAAACATTTAATTCAGATTCTTTCTCAAGAACATTAATATCTGAACTTAGCCTAAAGGTCGTATACTGTGCGTGCCTCGCAAGAAGACCCACGAAGAGAATGCAGGACATGTCAGGATGCCACAGGACGACACGTTTAACGCACACTTTCCATTCAAGCTGAACTATTGGTCAAAGCAGTCACATGCCAGTTGGACTGTGTGACAAAGACAGTGGATAAAGTAGGTAGACGAAGCGATCGACTTCTTTTGCCTCTGTGCCGTCTCGCGGGACTGCTTCTGAGGCACGCACAGCACTTTCATCGACTACAGAGTCAAATGTACCGAGAAGTTTCTCAGAAAATATCGTTGACGCTATTATTCACAGCGATGAAATATTTTCAACTTCCTTAGATTCGAATGTTTTGTATTATCATTAATTCGTCGGTTTTACATTCTTTTCTTACGTGAATTTCACAAATTTCAACACACGATAAAAGTACAAATTTTGAAAAATTTCGAAACTCAAAATTTCCTTGGTTTTAGAAAAATTTGCTTAGACTGATTTTTCACAAACTTTTACAGTAATTTAGCACATTGTTAATAAATATTTGTTTAATTAATACAAATATCGATACAAAGTACTACCTCAATTACATAAAGTATCGTTTAGTACTTCTTTGTATGCTACAACTAACATGTGATTAAATTCTCGTATCACGTAGATAGGTATTCATCACTATACGCTATTAAAACATTTTATATAATTTAATTCTTCTCCCGAATCTTGAAAATATTTTACATATCTCGAGTTGAGTGCCACTGGTTCAATTACTTTCGAGAAAATATCATTCTAAATTTATAAATAATACTATAAATTTATTATAAATGTTCACGTTTTAAACTCATCAATCTCAAAAGAGAATCAATTTTTTTACATCAATGACAATGTGTAATTAATTTATATATTATTTACTTTCGCAGAAACATTCTGCAAATGTATCTGTAAAGCAACGAGCATTTCTTTCTTCAAAATCCATACTTATGTATATCTCACAAGCAGCTGTACGCGACTCTTTCAATTTTTGTCCCCATTGCACTTTTCCTCTGCTTTGTCGTTTCAGCGTAGGATGCGTACCTGTTTACGTACTTGTCGGCATCAAACCTGTCGGAAACGTTTGCGTTCACCCGAAGCAATGTGTCCCGTATCTCGCTTTTTCTCTCGAAGCTAGCAATTCTCCTACCGACTTCTTCTTCTTCTTCTTCGCGCATCGAGTACAACCATTCAAAGAAAGTTTGCTAAAAGACGATAAAATCGTTCAACTAAAGAAGCATATCTTCTGCAAGGACTCGAGGTTGCAATAAAATTCCGAATTATCGTCAAATTTCGAATCTGATCGAATTTTTTCGACTGCCATTAATTTCACTCGTTATCTAAACTAGGACGAAATATACTGGATTGTTGTTAAATAATAATACCGATGATTTTACGCAAAGTAATTACAGCAGTGGATTTTACTTACAGAGGTGTTCTAACTTTTTATATAATAGCTGTTCACTGTAAAATTGCTTTCTTCGAACTGAAGACAGTTATTATTGTAGATACCTAATTACTCATTAGGTCTCATTTAGATCGCACACATCATTCACTATACACCTACATATCGATATTTACGTTATCTATAATGCATATACACACACACACACACACACACACACACGTATAAGTGAGTAAATACTAATAATTTGTTTCAAACAAGTGATATTAATCTAAAAACCAATTACTGACATCTATTAACATACAACGAATGACTCATCCAATTTACTGTCCTGGTAGGGGTTAGGTTAGGTTAGGTTAGAGAACTAAACACACCAGGGCGCTCCACTGTCGTGGTAGGGTGGTCATCGTGGGGGTTTTAGTGGGTTAAAATCCCACATATCCCCACCCCCACCCCTAGGGGCGTCGGGCATCTGTTGAAGATTTTCCCCACGTAAAAAAGAAAAAAAGTGCACTAAACACAGTGCTCAGAACGCAGAACACAGATCTGCGAAATGAGAACACACGTTTGATTTCTAACAAGAAATAGCAACCAATTATTCACTGTGTTACCACGCGTTGCGACAGAAGTTGTGGGGGTCCTCCTCTCTCCCATGGTCGCTGATGTCGGGCTGGTCACCTCTCGAGATCTATCCCTCTTGGCTCCGTAGTTAGAAGGGACAGCAGGAAAAGGAAGGAAGGAAGGGATGCGCGTTTCGTTCTGGGCCTGCTAGTGGACATATCAGTGAGGTCACCTTAGCAGGCCCTGCCTTAGACTTGGATACTATTGGAAAGTCGGGAAGTCATATATATATATAGGAATTGCAGGTTTTCTGAGGACTTGCGAAAAAGTCCTCGAAGTCGAAATCCGTATAGTGGCAAGAGTGCGAATGATGGTCGCTACAAAGTTATTTCTTTCGTAGGAACGCGTGGGGTGCTCTAAACGTTTTACGGTCCAGAGCTGATAAATTTGTATGGTAACTCGTATGTTAATCTGTTCCGTGTTCATTCGTCGAAGTCTCAATTCTTTTCCTCGGAGTCGCGATTTTTACTCCTCGAAGTCTCGGTGATGACTCTCTGAAGTCTTGGATATGATTGTTTGAAGTATCGAAGCATATTCCATGTGCACTGCGTAACACACTGAAAACTAATAAGAGCCATATATTATCTGATAACGAAAATACATATGTACATATATACATCTAACATAAAAATGAACAATTACAGAGCATGTAACTGAATTAATTAAAGATAAGTATAACGATATAATTGAAGCATGAAAGACGTGCTTCGAAAGAACATAATATTATTTGTTCGGTTTTTCTTCGCTGTTTGACACGATAATAAAACTAGTGTTGTCACTGATGCTGCACATTGTTGCTACCTCATGGGTACCACAGTCATTCTCAAAGTTTTAGAATTAGAGTTGTTCGTGTTTGATGTGGAAATAAAATTCTGTTGCATTAGAATTTTGTACACGAGTCACTGACGAATAATTTCCTTCTATTGTCAAGAGTGCCTGGAGAATTTAATGTATTCGTTAGTACAGAAGTTTCTAAAAAATGTATAATTACGAAACGTATATACGTCTTTATAGCTTCGAGAGAAAGTTAGTGTGACTTGTTAGTGGTGGATGAAATTTAATAACAACAAGAACAATTCTTTATTTAATTAGAAAGATTATAAAGCACAAATATAACGTTTAAATATAATTAATTTCTCACAATTACTCTATCACAGGACTTCTCACTGTTATGACTCAATTGCAACTAACGTATCCCAAATCACTATCTTTTTTTCTTTCTTCTTCATACAGTACATTGACATACACAATTCACACACAGCTCAATCATTACACGCATACTCATTTATCATAATAATCTGAATTCATTACATATTGGAATCCCATGCATACTTGTTCCACTCATCCTAACACATATATACTTAAAAATCTATGTAACCACTACCACATGACTAAAATTCCTACAAATTTTCTTTATTATCATCGTGTCCGTGATTATGAAACTGACACAAGTTATACGTTTCTCCTCGAAATATTAAAAGCTTTACGCTTCAGTTATATTATAAATTAAAAATATCAAATGCGATAAAGCTTCAAATTCAAACTAACGGATCAACTTCTGTACTATTTTGCTAAAAATAGTTTTATTTCTTCTCTGTAAGGTAAATGAATGCAACACTTAATAATCGATGAAGTCATTTCTTCCGAATTTTCGACTTAATTTTTGAATTTATCTTCTTTTTAACTTTCTGTTTACAGCGCGTAGAGTATATATAGTTAAAGCTAATCATTTTGTATCTTATAATACTTATAATGCAATAAATACAAATATAAATATTCATGAAACCGCAAAACTCATTATTAACAAGTAAAAAGGTGTAGGTAATGTTTAATATATGCTTCGAAACCAAAAAAAGCTTTATGTTTCAGCGCATAATAGAGTAGTATAATCTAACAAGTTGAAGAAAGAGAAACACACATGGAACGTGTTAATGCAACGATCACGTCACCTTTGTACACATACTGGCATTATTAGTCCCTTTATCTTCAGTCGTCTATGTCCCTTTGTAACGGTATAAATGCTGAGTAATTGTCTCATGGTCTAAGCTAAGTAGGCTTCGAGACTGTCTAGGTTTGTGGTGAGCCCTTAACGATCAAAGCTCGGATGTGTGTCGACTACTCAAGCAACCATTAAGGACGAGATCATAATCAACCTAAGTTCACCCTCTCGATATTTGGCAGGCTTGATATCATTAGGTTTGATGTGACAAGACCCGTGATGTAAGGCTAGTCGTTTTGACCAGCAAGAAGGGTGAATAGCATATAAGGACAACATAACAATGATAAATTAGTTCTGAGAATTAGGAATTCTGAAATGTAACGATCGGGATTTTAAATTAGTATTAGTACGAATGAAAACGATGAATGGGTTTGATAAACTGTGATCCATAATAAATGACCATTTTGTTTAGATAGTCTGGAACAAACGTTCCTTTTGTAATTGGCGTTTACTTTTGATGACTCAAGATATACCTTAATATATATGACCATCAGTTAAAATGTATATTTTTTTCAAGCATTATTATACATGCTAATAGCCTATTTATATAATTATATAATTACGCTAAAAAATGTAATCGTTGCATTTTTGTTGTTTGTTACAGGCAGCTATGGATACTTATAAACAACCTAACTTTTACAATGATATTGTAATATAAAGTGCTGCCAAAATTAACTTTCAACCTGTAAAAAATTGGACCAAATTTGGAATTCGAGACGAATAGAAATAGGTTTTTGTTAAATTTGTATTTTGTAATAAAGTATAAAAAGTATATAAATAATTATCAACATTTTTGTTATTAGTGCAGTTATTCTATAATAATGAGATTTCCTTTCTACTTTGCTAGTTTCATTTAATCGTTAAATAATCCTTTCTTTGAACGAAACTAAATTTCAGCTTCCAAAGATAAAAGTGATTTTTGTATCCTGAAACATTGCATAAATATCTTGAAATATTATTAATTTCATATTTCAAATTAATGAAATTAAGAACGGTTATTGAGTTCTGTTGTTACAAGGAAAGAAATTTACTTTATTAAAAAGGAACAAATGGAAAAAGAATTTTTAGTCGTCCTATAAACAAATTACATTGGACGAAGACTTTAATTATTTATTTATTGAAAATGTTATGATATCGATTCAATTTGACTAGTTAATATCCTTATGAAAGTAGAAATTCATCTTTCTTTGATAATCATGCGTGATTTAAATTCACAGTAGTGAAGGTTGTTTCTGATCAGACAGCAAACAGACTATCCCTCTATACTTTATATTGTTATATTCAAGTAATCCATGATTTCATTACAAATCCATTGGAGCGACGACTCCCTAAAATTAATGACATTAATTTACGGAAATACTTTCGATATAGCATAATTAAAATAACGATTTGAATTTAAAATCTGATTCTAAAGGCTGAATTTTTTGTCGAACAAATATGCTTGAAATTGCGAGATTTCCGGCTCACTTTATATAATTGCAAAAATCAATATACCTATTTACGGTTTATTTCTGTAACAGTATCGATTTCGAGAAAGGAGAGCATTATACGAATAATCTTATTTGGGTCGTTTAAAGAGAAAGATTAAATTCCTTGAACGTTTAAGGCTAAGCCTGTCCTCTGAAAGTTCCCACGAAGCTTTGCATTGCTAAATCGTGTCCAAACTGACGTCCAATAAAAAACAAAGGAAAAATAACGAATTAAAATTTGATTTAGTACACAACTCGAGTATCTTTTTCCCTTTCCAACTAAAATCTTCTCGTTTTAAGTTATACTTATTGCTATTATGAGAATGTCAGAGATAATGCCAAGTGAATGACAAATGCTTTATTCAGCGAGGTACGGATAAGAATGAAAAGCACAACTATCTAAAACTGCTAAAAGCATGAAAGAAGAGTCTTTGAATGAAGTACTTGACTTTGTTGCTTCAACAAGGGACGTATAATCATCTAAGCAGTGACCCTAACTGATATGAATAAAAGAAATTATCTTTGGTTGCAAATAATTATTATCCATAATGAAAGTATTTTTTAGCTATGAATAACTATTATTATTAACGATGAAAATTGCTTTCGGTTGTAAATAACCATTATTTACGTTGGAAATTGATTGTGACTATTAATAATTGTTTGAAATTAAAAATTATTGTTGGATACCAATAATTGTTATTAATGACGAAATTTGGTTTCCGTTATGAGTAATTATTATAGACAATTAGAATTGTTTATTCTAATTGTTACGAATAACCAGTAATGATGACCAGAATTTTATTTTGGACGTCTCAGATCCATAAACTATAAAGCTTATTATTTGCTAAGCTATTGGCATGTATAACTACTGACATTAATGAAAGTATTTTTTGGCTATGAATAACTATTATTATTAGCGATGAAAATTGCTTTTGGTTGCAAATAACCATTATTTACGTTGGAAATTGATTTTGATTACTAATAACCGTTCAAAATTGAAAATTATTGTTGGATACGAATAATTGTTATTAATGACGAAATTTGGTTTCAGTTATGAGTAATTATTATAAACGATTAGAATTGTTTATTCTGATTATTACGAATAACCAGTAATGATGACCAAAAGTTTATTTTGGACGTCTCAGATCCGTAAACTATGAAGTTTATTGTTTGCCAAGCTACTGGCATGTAATATCGACAGTTATTTACTACACTACACTATAAAATGCGTATTCAATATTGACTCTCCGTACTTGTTATTGCAACACGCGAGTAAATATTTATATTTTTTGTACGTTTCTCTGAATTTTTCGTTATTTCTGCAAAATCTTACCGAATTAACGAAACGTACAAAAAGATATTAAAACGTGAGCACTGCAACAGACAATTGCATGACCAAAATAAATGTTTGGCCATCGGTAATGGTTATTCGAAATCAAAACTCTTCTTCGTCAATGTTAATGGTAATTCGTAATTAAAAAAAAATTTCCGTAGTTGATAATAATTGTTAGTAATCAAAAATAATTTACATCATTTATAATGGTTATTCTCAACAAAATACAACATTGATATTTTTAAATAATTCAATTTTTAGTAAAATTTTGTTGAAATTCAATGATGACCGTTTTCTTTACGAATAAAGAATCATCCTCGATCAATGATTTTTTTTTTAAATCAAATTTTGAAGATAATTGTTATTTTCGGTCTCTGCTTACAAGAACGATTATGAGTGGAATAAAAGAGACAAAGTGACAGGAAAAATGAAAATGGGCGTAAAGTAGAATATAGCGATGAGGAAATGCATGCGTGGGGTTCGTTAAGGAAGGGGACTCGAGAAAGAGAGTGGAGAATGGAGTTGTGGAAAGTCAGAATGTAGATTGTCGAGAGTACAGAGAGTGAAAGCAACAGTTGAGGGGAAATTATAGGAGTACCGCGTTAAAGTATAGTTCTCAGTTTTTGCAATTTTATCACTATTTCGCTCTTAAATGTATTTGATACACTTGTTTATCATATTTTTCTGTACGTATATTAATTATATATTTAATAACGTTTTTTATTAGTATGAAATACGTTAATCCTTTTTCTGATTCGCCTAATTTGGCTAGATTCGCTTCCTACAAACTCATCACGAAATATTTAAAGACCGACCGTATGAAAAATAGAGATTTTCTGAAAATAATACTTTCAACGCAGTTTGAAATGTATATTAGTCACATTATTCATATTAAACGAGTACTATATAATTTCAAAAAGGCATTCGATATTATTGCAGAGATTGTATTGGCTCATGAATATCACGATTCAAAATTTTCCACGCAAAATTCAATTTCTAATATTTATCTATGTGTGGCATATCCTTATACCTACATACAACGTAAAACAAAACAAGAAAAAGTAAAAAATTTGTTTTCATTATTTTTATAATAAACGTGACTTTATAAAATCATTAAAAAAGATTGAATTTTGTATTTATAAAGCTTCGGAAATTTATTGAACAGTGAAAGGATTAAGAGTGAAAAAGAGAGAAAGATTTTTACAATATTTATTTTTCAAAGGGAACAGAATTGATTGAACTTCCCTTTCTGTCCTTTCTTTCCTTCTTCTCTCCACTTCTACCAATTAATTCGACTAAATATTCATCTACTTCGATACGTGTCCAATTAAACTCTGAACAGCTTAAGCTTCGTTAATTCCTGTTCCTTGTAACTACTTTAAACACTGTATTTTGTAACTGATCCATTAATGGTAATTTGTGGCTTGCGTAAACAAAGATGACGGCGTTGAAAAGGTGTTGAAGCGAACACAGCCATAAACTTATTGATCAGAATATTTGCGTTTCAATAGCACTCGGGGTGTATCGACGCGTACAGAAACGTACTATAAGTATCGCGTGCTTCATGAGCTCATTATAATAACAAATTTTTTTACTTCACAGAGCATTGATAATAAGCTACGAGCTTATAAACTGTTATCGATCGAATTTTTGTTATTTACATAGCAACTCGATCAAGGAATATATCCCTGACCAATTTTAATAATGCATACATTTAATAATGTTTTATAAATATGAAATTTATTTGATTATAAATTAAAATTAAAATTTACTGGAACTTATACACTAACATTTATGTAATTAAAAATGCATGATATGCAGTTAATTATATACATAATTACGTTATCTGAAAACTCTAATTTTTCTATGCGATATGAAGATATTTTGCCCCTAAAATATTTCAATTTTTTTTCTTTTTTTTTAATTCAAAATGTGACGTTTTCTTAATTTTCACGTTTAAAGGGGTTACCGAAATTACTTTGTTACATATTTATTATTATTACTATAATATTAATTATTGTAACTATTAATTGTTGTAAGAACTTCTCGATTAATCTTTTCATTACTCCCTCTTTTTAAGATAAAATTTATAATTATTGTGGTATCGCAGAATTCCCACCTCGTGTGTAGGTGTCTTTGGTTTGGAAAGTCGCCGAGGGTTCGAGGGCCAGGTCATTCGGGAAAACCCCGGCGATGCATCAGGCCCTTAACATGACCATATTTGGTCGTGTTGGGGGAGGCTTTTTAGGGAACATATAAAGAAGGCAGAAATGGTTAAAGGGGGATTCGTGAGGGAGGATTCGTGAGAGACGCTTCTTCTGGAGAGACAGTGCTTGAAAGATAGTTAAGTTGGGTCAGTGAGTAGCAATCGTGTTGTTAGTTGTAATCGTGTTGTTAGTTGTAATCGTGTTGTTAGTTGTAATCGTGTTGTTAGTTATAATTCAGTGAGTAGCAATCGTGTTGTTAGTTGTAATCGTGTTGTTAGTTGTAATCGTGTTGTTAGTTATAATCGTGTCGTTAGTTGTAGTCGTAAGAGTTTAGCTGATATATATATCTATATTCGTAGTCTTTACCGTCACCGCACATTGTATTATTATTTTATGTTTAATAAATAGTTTTATATATATTATTTTACCAACCACCCATGTCTCTACATTATTTTATGACCAGAAACAAATCTGCATTGTTTATCACAGAAATACAGCTTTGGTATTATCAGCTAATAAAAAATTGAAATAAATCATCAATAATATATTCAACCGGTGTTATAATTAATATTATATTTATTATTAAAGCGACATTTGTTATTTTAATTAATCACATTCAATTTCATTTCATGCGTAAATAAATATTACTAAAGCTGTTTTCACCTCACCGTCTCCGAAACCGGATATCCTTCTCTATTTGCTTGAATATAGTATTAAAATAAAGCAATACACCATATTCTACTTGAAAGCTATTTAGAAAGATTTCATAATAATCGTCTTGCATTTCATAAATTTGTATAGTTTATACGTAATAACCTGTGATTAAAGAGAACGGTGCTTTGCCTACTAACAGTAGTTCATGAATTGTTCTATTGTACACAGACTAAGTCAAACAGTTTACGTTGCAAACTTGTATACTTTGGGGAGCAGGTTCGGTCATATAGAAAATTTACGAAACTATTCAGTACCCTCTCCGTATGTATTTCAAGCATAGTTCGTACACATTAATCTTCAAAACGGATTATCCCTGAAATGTTTATAAAATTAAATTCAGAAATTATCAAACGATTATTAAATACAAATCGTATAACCTTTCAAATTTGTTGGATAAACGAGCTGTTCAAATTTTCAGTTCGAACGTTATAGGCGTTAGGTTCGGTACAGCGCAATCCGTAGTTTTAAATTTCGCGGGGTTCGAAATACCAGTTGCGCTGGTTCGCGGTCCGCAGCGGTGTTCGTGGCAGTGGCTACCGCGAAATTAACCGTGTGCACGCGGTTAGAGATATGTGGCTGAAATTACCTCTCAACGTGATTTCGAAACGATATTCCGATCTAAAAATTTAACGAGTGGTTAAATGGTATGTACAGTGTTCGAGTTGCGTGATGCATAAGTGTATATCATTCTCGAATACTGTCTATCGTGTGTGTTTGAACTTCTCTTAACGTGCTTCGATTTTTATTGGTTATAAACAGACTAACCTAATAAATGCTGTGTTTCTCCGATGGATATACGCGACATTATGACCCGATGTTTAACCTCAAATTGGAACAAGGTAATTTATAACTACATGTAGGATTGGAACGAGTGCGGCCTTGAAAGAATGTTAAGGATGGAAGTGACCGTGTACAAGGGATATTTATAACGGAGTCGAGTGCGAGAAACGAGTGAATGTTTACGAATGCGTCCTGAGTGTTTGAAGTACCTGGCCCACCGAGGTCACGTGATTGAGGAAAAAAGCCTGCGTATGAAAGAAGACAGAATGTGAGGTTAAAATAAGGGTCCGAGGATGCGAGCAAATCAGTGAGTTTTTGAATGTCAGTATTTAAAGTCAGTTTGAAGTCAGTAGAGTTTTAACTTTTTGCACTCGACGACTTTTTCGTTACAGAAAAATAGTAATTCGAAGACTTTCTGTCATAGAGTCGACAATATTTTTAAAATGGTAAATGAGAAATCATATGCAAATTAAGACATAGAATTATTTTTCTTCGACATTCCACACATCGTTAGGTAATTTTAAATTTGATATATTAATTAACGTCGATCTTTAGAATCTGATTAAATGGCGACTGAGAGTCACCTCTCGAGTGCAAAGGGTTAAATCAAAAGTCTTAGAAATCGGTTGTAACAAAATTGTTCCAGCGTTTCATAGTTACCATTGTATTAATCCATTATTCTATCACTAAAGTTTATTTGTGTTCTATTAAGTATCGCGATATTATTCTAGTCGATCCTTCCAATTACGATCCTAAATACATATTACATAACACTTGAGTTTAGAATATTATTGTAGGATATTTTTAGGGTTGAAGAGTGAACGCCTGGGCCTTTTCACGAAATGGGGGATAATGAATAGCTGCCTCGGGTTCTGCTCGAGCGTTCTAAGTGATTTTTGGAGTACGTGCAGAAGGACAATGACCACGCACAAAAATTAGTATGGACCGGGATATTTATGACTGTATGGAGTGCTAGAAACGAGCGAAAATTTAGATAATAACGAGAGTTGCTGACTCGAGTAAATTTTCTTCAACTGGATGACTAAATCTACAAACCTGCAAAGTTTCAACCAAATCGATAACTTGAAGTACTTGCACTCTCCTTGTAAGAGTAAAGTATAACTAAAAGATTAGACTAATAAGTGATCTACGATTACGCGACCAACCGACACTCTTACGTACTTCCTCCAACGGTACCTAAGAACTGCCTCTCACGTGCCCTTGCACCCTTATTTAAACCTAACAGTCTCTATTCCTTCATACGTCGGCTTTGTTTTTCGATCACTACATATATATTTGTGTATGCAAAGAGACAGTATCAAAGAGAATATTAGAGTGTCAGAATCAGTCCACGGAGTGCATATAGCAGGCATAATTTAGTTGAGTATTAGCATTGTGTTAACGAGATAGAATTAGATCAGCCTTAACCCTTTGCACTCGAGAGGTGCCTCTCAGTCGTCATTTGATAAAATTTCGAAGCTCGATATTAATTAACCCTTAGAATGCGGACGACTTTCTGCCGAAGCGCTTCAGAGGGACTGTGCATGCTTAACTCTGACGATCGCTGTGGACGGAATAATTTTCGCTAGTGCGAATCCTGTTGATTAACTGTTTAAGGCGCAACTAACAAGTTATTATTGTAATTCTTTTGCAGCAGGTTAAATAATAAAGAAACGTTATTTTCTAGCATCAATTATCTATTAGAATCAATAAAATTTACAATATAATTTAATATAAAAATAAGGAACAAAAACGAAACAAAAATTAATAGTTTATTTGTGCATGATAAATTTTTTTATATTGTTAATATTGTTGTACTTATATTATATTGTTATTACATTACTAATGATACTCAGAACAGATATACAAATGAATAAACCCGTCCTCGCGTCTATTATTTGTTCCATCATTTGTCTTCTTTTACTGCCGTTGCTAAGAAACACACATATGTTTGTCTCACATAAAGTTACATGTAATACTATTGCATGGAAGACCGAAAAAATTGAACAACGCATATATGCGTCCACCGTCCCTGCTGGTGACTTTCGCCGGACGCATATATACGTCCATAGCGTTCTAAGGGTTAAATCTAAGTCTCTATTCCTTCATACGCCGACTTTGTTTTTCGATCACTACATATATATTTGTGCATGCAAAGAGACAGTATCAAAGAGAATATTAGAGTGTCAGAATCAGTCCACAGAGTGCATATAGCAGGCATAATTTAGTTGAGTATTAGCATTGTGTTAACGAGATAGAATTAGATCAGCCTTAACCCTTTGCACTCGAGAGGTGCCTCTCAGTCGTCATTTGATAAAATTTCGAAGCTCGATATTAATTAATATATCAAATTTAAAATAATGTAACAGTGTGCGATGGTATCGAAATTATATAGTTCTACGCGTTATTTATTATACGATTTCTTATTTACTGCTCAAAAATGTCATCAGCCTTATGGCAGAAAACTTTTCAACTCGTACCCCTCTTTGGCCAGAAAATCGTTGAGTGCAAAGGGTTAAAACTGTAGCAAGCAATAGTTCACATTTTAAATATATATTATCGTTTTTATTAATCCAAAATGATTGTTGCGACGGCAATAATACTTGGAAGACACACTTCGCCGTCCTTCTTGAGGATCAACGAATTATAAAACAAGACATCAGACGATCGTGAGAAGTCGAAGACGTAAGACGGTTTGGAGAAATCAAACAGAACACATCAAATGACGTTAGCGAGAATTCACACGGAAAACATCAGACGGTTTTGGAGTTCAGACAAGACACATCAGACGTGAACTAGAACTCGAAGACGTAAGACGGTATCGAGGAGTCGAAGACGTAAGACGGTAGTTGGGAGAAAACGAGAAGACAGAAAACGGAAGACGGAAGACATGAAGAAAAACGGCAGAGGCGGAGACGATACAGCACACACACCAATCGCACATAAACAAATCATAATCGTGTAATAAAGTGTAAATACAACAAAGATAAAGTGCGCTTTATTACAACACCTAAGTGCTCAGTTTCTCGTAAAGATTCGGCACACTGAGAAAAGGGGCAACACAAGTTTACCAACGCTGCCCCCTCCGTGTGGAGCTCATCTACATCCACGCGGTGCAACAATCGTGTTTTAGTGTCTTGCGTGCCTGTTCCCCATATTCTCTCTTATTTCTTCCCTTACGTTATAAATATCCGTATCTTTATTGTTGGAAAATCCTGCTTCGCGACTCAACGCAAGTGGCGTCTTGATATTTACGTCTCGAGCGAAGAGGTTATAAAATTGTTTAATCGCCTGTAACGATTCAGGTATACCGTAGGTAATATGACAGTTTATATATTCGATTTTAGAGGTCGAATAATAGGCATTTCAATGTCGATTGAATGTCATTCACAAGTTATATCTTCATGGACAAACATCATTGCTGTTTGTTACATAATATTTATCGCTCCTATTTGTGAAACATTCGTGTTCTCTGTGAGAATTCTGATGCACAAATCGCAGGGAAGATTGGATATTTTTAAAGTAAGCACAGTCTGCCTGATATTAAATATGTTTCGAGTGGAGCATTGAGGTTCCACATGAGTAAATATGAAATTAATTTCGTAAAATCTATATGGAAGTAACATCCGTTTGCTGGATTCCTAGCTTGAAACATGGCATCATAACCCTCGTTCGGGGATTTTCTAGCACGTGGAAGAGTATATTATTCCCAAATTTGATTTATTATCCAAATTAAATAGGCAGAAAATAATATCGGTATATTTTGGAGGAAATTAAGATCACTTTGAATATAACGGTTTGTTTGAAGGAAAAAATCCATCATAAAAGCGAGAATGTTATTTCACATTCGTGTTTGCTCTTACTTTAAAGGAAAATATATTTATGAATTTCGTATCGCATATGAAACAAATAAATACAGACAGAAGATATATTTATGAATGACACGCGATATGAGCGAAATAAATACAAATAAAAACACAAAAGCAAGTCTAATTTCATTGTTATTTCAATATGCCACGGTTCACAAGTCATCAACAATATTAACGATTAAATTTAATTAAGTTATGTGTAATTTACTTCGATGCAAATTGAAACGAGCACTTTTTGCATTCGCGTGTTAATCTTCCGAGCTTGTGTTTTGCTTTGATGCAATGTCAGATGTTCCGTGAGAGGTATAATCCGAGGTAATTTCTTTTATGAATTAATGGTATTATAAGATAATGAATACATTAATGGTTTTAAAAAATATAAGAAAATATAATAAAAAATCTCGTATTTTCCAAAATATTTTTCATTTTCTAATTCGAAAAAGATTTCAAGCAATAAGAAATTTGTCTTTTGTAATAAAATACTTCTTGTAATTTTTATAATCTTTTATTTATAATTAATATTAAAACCTCTTTTCATTATTTGTATGGTAATGTAGGATACCATTCCGGAAAGAAATCGCGACTCGGCCATTGCCAACAAAAACAAATTATAGACCGACCAATATTTTCTAGAAGCAAATGAAAAAGTTAGTTTGGATAAGAAAATTAAATTGCGTGGGCCCTACAAGGAGGTGAAGCGTAGGTTAAGAAAAGCATAAAAGCAGGGCCTTGACGACAAAAACTGAGTCCTTAGAAATCAATTGTGACCAGCACGGGCGTGAGTCGCTTGTCGTTGGAAAGAGAGTTAACCCATTTCCATCCAATTGCGGAATATTCCGCCAACCACCGACTGTTGTCTATCACCGAGCGCGGAATATTCCGCGAGCTACGACTGTCGCGTATCACCGAGCGCGGAAAAATCCGCGAGCTGACGTTTTCTTCTTGTCGTTGGAAAGAGAGTTAACCCATTTCCATCCAATTGCGGAATATTCCGCCAACCACCGATTGTCGTCTAACACCGAGCGCGGAATATTCCGCGAGCTACGACTGTCGCGTATCACCGAGCGCGGAAAAATCCGCGAGCTGACAGTGAAAATCCTTTTAACTGCCATTATGAGTAGGTGCTGATACGCGCGCGGTGATACGGGATAGTCGTCAGTTGAACGTCGTTGATGCCTGCACAAGGGCACCTTAAATAGAGCCATGTCTGCCATTATGAGTAGGTGCTGATACGCGCGCGGTGATACGGGCTAGTCGTCAGTTGAACGTCGTTGATGCGTACACAAGGGCACCTTAAATGCAAATGGGTTAAATTAGAGTGCGTCTTTGTATATTTTCGTTTCGTTATCTTGGAATTCTTTTCCTAAGTTAATTTAGTTTTATGAGTTTTGAGTTTGTGTTATTCTGTTCTTGTTGTTTTGTCAATTTTTGGTGTCTCAAAACCAGTTTCGCCATCCTACTTCCTACTAAACTACATTTAGTAAGATATAGTAGAAACAAGTGTATGAAAATAATTTTCGAATTTTAATTTCTCGCTATATCGATGATTTCTGATATGAAATAATTTTGTTACGATTTAGTATCATCTAAATAGGGACATACATATCCATACATAATAAGGTAATAAGCAGATAACAAGCAAAATCTGTATTATATATTCAAAACGTTGAATTTCAAACACGATTGTTTTTAATAAGCAAAGTCTTCAACAAATGACAATAAATACAATAATGAAAACAATGTCAGACGCTCGATTTAACTGTAACGTGTATACGTTTCCTTTAATTAAACGCTTTGCTACATTCGCTCTCTACAGTTTCAGTTCTATTTGGACTCGTATTCTTAGCTCTTAACTTTCAACTTCGGATTCCTACTCTAACTCGCACGTGCATTCTCCCAACATATATCCTTATATCCACACATTTTCCTCTCTCTCTCTCTCTCTCTCTCTCTCTCTCTCTCTGTTTCTCTCTCTCTCCCCCTCTCTATTCCTTTCATCCCATGTAATCGGTCGAAAAGGACGTTTAGGTACATTGAGCTAATACCTTTATCTTGATTCCACGATCCCTTCTAACATTTTGGTCCCACCAATTATCTCAGATCAGGTTCTGTTGGGTCTTCGAAGACTTTGTCTCGTTAACCATTTATTACTAACACGTTCCTGATTTTCGTTTCTCTGATGCATTTTCCACGAACTCTCAGTTAAGGAATCTAACGTGAAACTGTATTTTTCCTCGTATCCTTTGTTAGACTCTTAGTCTAGTTAGGGCCTTAGACCTTGTATTTAGGACCGAAAACAAGTCTAGCAGATTGGTGCAGGGATAATAGGGATACTCCATTCGCTGTATTAGATTTCATTTTTGATACTCTCTATTTTTTTCTCATTAAATATAGACATAGTAGTAGGATAAGTTCTATCGATATTGTAATGTTTGTTACTAACTTTGTGACTAACATTGATCCTGTGTTTACGCTAATATTTGGTATCTTTTTCTACTGCTGTATGTAAGTCGGAATCGATGTATCATATGTGCCAATCAATCATCCGCGCCAATGAATACCATGAATAATGTTATACAATTCCATTTGTAGATGTGATTTCTGTCAATCTATAGCTTTGAGAAGAAGAGGTTGACTTATGAAGGTCAGTCACTCCGACCAATCAATCAGAGAACTTTCTCTAATTCTGATCAGTACGAAAATTTTCTACTTTTAATCTGTAGATATACACACGTACAAATACAAATCCTCAAAAAGATAGGACTAATAATTAGAAAAAGTCAGCTTATGATATGTGGGAGTCCTCCCAACGTTCGTTGAAGTCGGCTGGTTGGAGGTACCCTCGATGTGGCGGTGGTGCTAGAAGGAACGAAAGCTAAAAGAAGGGATGCATTTCGTCTCGGACCTGCTAGTGGATTCGTCAGTAAGGTTTTCTAGTAGGCCAATTTTTCTCCAATTTAACATACGTTTAATGCACCAGAAACTAGATACAATAATATTTATATAAAAGAACCAAAACGTACAAAAGGGTTACAAATGAAAACTTAGATTATGAGATCGATGGCTCCAGCGTGAAGCACTCACGATTTAAAATCAAATTTAATCTACTGCGCTTATCGCTATAGGATATTATAGACCTAAGAATTATCTTATATTAGACTGCGTGTTTGCCTATAAATAATATAGAATAGAAAGGCACGAAAACTATACAGCTTCTTGTTTTAAGTGAGTAAGGTGCAGGGCGTCAACTAGATAAATAAATAAATAGATAAATAAATAAATAGGAGATGAGAGGGATGAGGGAGGAGGAAGTGGATGGAGTATATATGTTTTTATTTATTTCAATATTATATTATTATACAGTACTAGTAAGTATGGGCAATCTGACAATTACGAAAAACAAAGCAAAAACGATCAAGTGGGAGAGATAAAAGGGAAAATAAAACGAAAATTTACCCTTTTCCTGTCGAGGATACTAACCGTCGTACTAAGGAGGATTTCGTATTAGGTTTCATTTGTTTATTGATACATAATTGTTTACAATGTTTTTTAACAATTATGTACAAGTTGCTTTTAATGCGTATCGAGCCACCAATATTTTTCTTTATGTTTCTGTGGTTCGAATATTCCCGAACTGTTTTAGATAATTTTCTGTTAATTTTTAACGCTGTCACGAGTGTCGTCTACTTTGTAGCAGGTCCTTGCTTAAACGGGAGATATTTAGGTAGCATAGGAACTTCTATTTAACCCCTTGACTACGGCAGATTTTGATACGCAATGGCCGTACCATACGGCAGGAATTGAGGTACGATGTGCGCCATTTTTGTGAAATCAAGCGCCCTCCGTGTCACAAACGCAAAATTTCTAAGCGCCCTTAGGCGCCTTCCGTGTCACAAACGCAAAATTCCTAAGCGCCCATAGGCGCCCACGATAGTCAAGGGGTTAAGGAAAGTCGAGGATTCACCGAGGACTTGCGAGAAAGTCCTCAAACCTCCTTCAAGTAGGAATCCATCTACTGGCGAGGATGAGAATCATGGTCGCTACAGATAAAACATCAAATTTGTGATATCTACACTATTTGTACCATACAAGAATACTCAAAGTCCACATGATCCTTTGAGAATCTCGATGACCATTTATAGAATGACCATTTATCCTTCTTTCACGCGATGATCTGAATTATTTGGCCCAGATCCTCTTCTTTCATAGCTCTAATACTCTATATACACCAAATATCCCTCATTCGCCCATCGATCACTCTAACACGTATAATTGGACACTTCACTCGGTTGGTATACATTCGGTATGGTATTGCGACCACATTTTGGCGTGGATGTATTTAATCGACGCAAGGTAAGGACGTAATGTAATTGGTCGAGTTGGAGCTAGTTACAGAGGACAGTTTGTTCAATTTTAGATACGGCACAATGGAAAAAGAATATGGCGACTTGGCGAAGCGCTTATGATTATTAGCTAGTAAAGTGACGGATCCTAGCATAGGTACGACGCATTGACGGATTACATGGAAGTTTGGAGAACTGATTTATAATAACCTGCACTGTACTTGATAAGGTAACGGAAAGTGGAATGAAGTTCAATTCGATTACGGTGCTATTGACGTTGTTCCAGTACTCTTCATCTTTGTTCACATTTCTCAGAACTCGTACCAACGGCTAATAACATTATCCATTAACTGGCGTATTAAATCAACGATAGTTTATTCGTTTTTTTAATTAATTTAAGCCTCAGGCTTGAGAACAGATTTGTCGTGACACTGATGGCGGAATCGTCTGTATGTCGGTCCAGTCGGAGTAAAATGTTAGATACGACTCCAGCCCTTCTTCGTTCGACTGACACGGTTTCAGTGTGCCAAGGCCTATTAACGATAATCTAGTTTCAGTTAAGAACGAGAGTTCAGTCGTGTATACAGTCTATACATGTTTACTCTTACTTATGCTGATGAGTTTCCTTTAAGTATTTCAAGATATTCGTTCACGTGCATCCGTGTAAATGTCGTTTGCGTAATTCTGTTTGTCTATCCCGTGTCTATGCGAGCTAACTGGAACGAGTGCAAAGCAAGCCAAACCAGGCAAACTTTTTGGCTAACTCGTCGTCGAGTTATTAGGAATTCTTTATAATCCTGTGCTTCTTTTACCTATTTCGATTTTGGGTGACAATGTTGATCGAATGAGTAAATATGCGTTAGTCTGGTTTCGTTAAATAAGTAGATATCTTGGAGGTATCTGAAGATGACAGGATTTTCAGATTTAGGGTTTGATTGAACACGTTTGATTGAATCAAGAAACTGGAAGCAATCGTGAATGACTAAAATATGCATAGAAAACTGATGCATCAATTACCAGAAATAAAATGTCGAAGAAGGAATTTTAAATTGCAAAAGGTTTTTAAAAAATGGTTTACATTCTATCAAAAGAATCGAAAACCTCTGACAAATATCGGTATATCGATGCGGAAGCTCTGAAACATTTTCGAAGTTGGGCATTTATCTCGGGATACCCTGTGTAACGTGATGTCAACGAATTTTTCACGTCCATGAGAGAACGAGGGAAGTTCACCTGAACAAGGTTGCCCGTAAGCATTTTCTACTTTCGTCTCGCGTTACTCAGTCTATCTACTATTTATAAAAAATGATAAGGAAGGACGGCAGTCTCGGTCAGATACAAATTACCAGTGTGTTGCATGAAGTTAGATGGAAACTAGTTTTGGGAATTGAGGGAGGCGCACAGGGAAATCGCTATACACTTTCTATCTCCATCTACTGCACCCTCCTTACCAAACATTTATCCACTCTATTCCGGTCCGCACCCCTTTCTGGCTCCTCTGGAACAGAACTAGTACAACATTGGTCATCGTTACATAGCGTAACTTACGTCAATTTCCTTAGCGAATATGTACACCTTGATGTCAAAGTCATTGAAATGCAGCGAACGTTAGGATAATTTTCTTTTTCGTTAAACAGCGTGTCATCCTCACCAATGGTTTAGCAAAAAGATATATTAATTTGGACTATACACGGTGTCCAATTTTAAGCTATAAATGCAAATTGCTTATAAAATATTGTAGGAAATATAATAATTTTAAGCCAACGACGCCATCTATTGATGAGTGTTAGAGCTAATAGTGTTACTTCTTTTGTTTTTGCGAGGCACTGCCTGACGCATCAAGTCAGTCGCTCTGTACCCTGTCTATTAGGAACACGTGTATATTGTAACTATAATGAAGGTACTTGGTAACGAAGAAAACTGTGTAAAGTTTACTTAATCTTAACAAATATACGTATAACGTGTATTACAATTGTTAAGATAAAAATTTGACAGTTTAAAGGGGGGTATAATTTAATTTATCTAGCCTTTTCGTTGATCAGCGTGAACACGTTATATGAAAATTAATATTGGTTTTTTAAACGGAAATATACGTATATACTTGTACCTTCTAGTATAATAGACGATAAAGTTCGTTTTTAGAAAAATGCATTAATATGCTTATGTCGAAAAATCATTAATTTAGGAGTTATTTCGATCCGACTATTAAAAAACTATTAGCGCCGTAATGATAAAGTAACAAAAATTATAACAAAATGTTGCGTGTACGTAACTTTAGATATTTAGCGGGTTAAATATTTTAAATGTCTTATTTAAACATTAGAATAGTTCAAATGTGAAATATTAAACGATTCAGAACTTGTTACAGAAATAATGTTAGTGGTGCAGCATATAGAGTAAAAGAAAGGACGATAAATAAATAAAACAATATTTTTAGAAATTAAAGCAGAACATTCCAAGGAGATATACTTTTCAGTAGACATAACGTCAATGCACTGAATTTGTAAAATTTACTGACATTAATTATTATCGCGAATAAAATTCCAGCTCATGCGAATTTTATTTTCATTATTTTAAAAAATGTACCTATTACCTATAAATTAAATTAAATATTAATTACCTATATTATACATATATATTGTATACCTATATTAATTTTATGATTATTAATCGAATTATTAGTAATGATATAATAAATCAATCTTCCCATGTTTATCGTCGTAGACATGACAACAAACGTTATTTTGGGATACTTATAATAATTTAAAAAATTACGATTATTCTAATTTATGCATCATTTATTATTCATCGATGTTACATATTTGCTCCACTAACTATAATACTATTTATAATACAGTGTCTTAATCGTTACATTTTTACAAAATAAAGATAAGTATAATAATAATTTCTTAAGTTCTAGTATTTTATCTTTAACAATACCTGTTATTAGTTTCCATTGGTCATATTCAAATTTCCGTAAAAAAAATGAAAATCATTTTCCTGAATATATATCGTACATTTATTATTTCTGCTAAAAGTGAAATAAATATTATATCTGCCTTTTGCCTACAGCCTTTTGCAGTTTAAACAAAACATATATTCATATATTCTATTTTCCTATTCATATATTTCAAAGCGTGTTCCAATTTTCTCACAGCATGTTCAATATGTCTAATTCGTACGAGAGAACATATTCAACCCGCACACATCGAATTTGATACAGAAAATTTTAGGTGACATTTGTTTGTTCAAATAATATATTGAAAATACGAATTTTTTTATTCTTCTGTTATACTAAATATTGTAGAATGGCGGAAACTGGTTTTGAGACAGCAAAAATTGACAAAACTGCAAGAACAGAATAACACAAACTCAAAATTCATAAAACTATTTTAACTTAGGAAAAGAATACCAAGATAACGAAACGAAAACACACAAAAACGCACTCTTTTTTAATCCATTTGCATCATGGCTCTATTTATGGTTCCGTGTTCAGGCATCAGCAACGTTCAACTGACGACTTGGCGCGTGTATCAGCACCAACACGTAATGGCAGTTAAAAGGATTTTCACAACAAAAATAAAACTTGTTAAGAATGTAATGAACCGATGTAGATGAGATGCTCACAGAAGGGATGATACGTGATCTGTGGCATATGAAGAATATTCAGCAACTGGTAATGGAAAAAGTCAGCTCGCGGATTATTCCGCGCTCGGTGATAGACGACAGTCGTGGCTCGCGGAATATTCCGCGCTTGGATGCAAATGGGTTAACTCTCTTTCCAACGACAAACGACTCACGCCAGTCACAATTGATTTCTAAGGACTCTGTTTTGGTTGCCAAGGACCATGCTATTATGCTTTTCTTAACCTACGCTTCACCTTCTCGTAGGATCCCGCAACTTAATTTTGTTACCTAAAATAACTTTTCCATTTGCTTCTAGAAAATATTCATCGGTTTATAATTTGCTTTTGTTGGCAATAGCCGATTCGCTATTTCTTTGGAAATGGTATCTTAGAATATTAATTCTACTTTCTATTTGGCTTGATTCGCCTGTTGAAAAGGTATATTTTTGGGAGAAAAATTTGCCTCTAGCCCTTTTGGTTAACTCCAAACTTAGATGGATGTTTTCACCACTTTGACATGAACGATGGTCGATGAAGAGAGTACTTGTCAAATATTTTTCTGAGAGCTATCTTTCGTATAAATTTCGTCAAATTCGGTGTGTGCAGGTTGGATATTTTCGCTTGTTAGACGAACGAGAGGCAAGAAAATAAATTTAATATCTCTTCTACGAAATAAAGCACGCTATTCTTCTGGACAAGTTTGCTACGGGGGAAGTTCCGAATGGGATGTTGCCACGGGAAGCGGCCAGCACGGAGATCCTTAACGGTGGATAGTTAAAAAGTCAGAGGCAAAGATAAGATCAAAATAGTAACGCGTGCCGTCGTAACGGAACAACCCTCGGCCAACTTTACTCACTGATACTATAACAGCGAGGAAAGTAGGGTGCACCCTTGGGTTTCTCCGTTATACTCTATCTCTCCCACTTGCTTCTTCTCTCCTTGGCTCCTCTCCGCCAACGTTTCACGAAGGCTCTACCAGCTGGTTCTAGAAGCGCACCCTTTCTCTCGCACCCTGTAGCCTCTCCTCTCCGTGTCCTTGCGCTCTTGTGCACGGTGTTTATGAGGGTCGAAGATTCGCGACGTAACACCTGGGGCTTATGATTCTGGGCATTATTGCCCGAGTAAATTAACCGTGCGATATTGTTCCCCTTGCTCGACGTCTTCGGGTCTACCTGACAAATTCCACTTATACACCTTCAGATTGCCAACTTTTCGATTTCGGCCACTGCATTCGCGTCGAATTTTAATGAGCCGTGCGCTGCTCGGAATTATGATCGCGTTCCGTATCGAAAATATCGGGACTAAATTTAGCATTCGATCCATAGAGGTACCGAGTCTATTTTCCACCACAGAGTATATTTCACGATATCTTTTTATCGCGAATATACGAGTAACAATTTTTCAGAGAGAAGATTCTTTGTTGGTTAATTTAGCTGACAGAAGCAAAGAATGTGAGAAATTTTTTCATCGTTTCCTTTTGTTTTTTATTTTTTATTTCCTGGATGTAACATGCTTTCTTCGCAAATTGTAAAAATTTAATTGTTTCTGTTTTTTACTAGTAGGAAATTGCGACAGGTTTAATGGAATTCGAGTGAAATATGAATTAATGAACTTCGAGAATTATCATTATTGAAATTTATTGAGAAATCGAAGAAATTTTTTGCACAGTGTTTATTATTGTATTATTCGTTTATTATTGTATATTGTTTTGTTTATTGTATTATATTATTTGAAAAAATATTTGGAATTAAAGTTGTTTGGTATCAAGGTGTGTGTAAAATATAAAAATTAGTTTTTTCTGTTATTTTGCTTTTTTATCGAGGTTTGAAAGAGACCTCGAGCCTTTTAGTCGTAATGTACATATATCATTTCGCTATGTGGAAGCAAAGAGTAAAAAATATTAATCATTTACAGGGTGTCACTGTAATTATTAACTTTGTCTTTAGGACCTTACTTTAAGAGTTCCTTCGCTTACCATTAAATACTTTTTTGAATCTAAGAGTCACAAGTTATTTATTGCGGTTAGAATATTCAAGGTTACTTTTATCTCGATATAAAGGCAAAGTAATAAAAATATAATAGTTATTAAACTATACTCTCTTCTTGGTACCAAATAACTTATTTCTAATATTGTAATACGGATTATAAACGCTCTATAAACTAGTGAATTTGTTTCCTCTAATTAGATAATAATTTAGCTATTGTTACTTTTTAGATTACTTTTATCTCGATATAAAGGTAAAGTAATAAAAATATAATAGTTATTAAATTATACTCTCTTCTTGGTAACAAATAATTTATTTCGAATATTGTAATAAGAATTATAAAATTTCTATAAACTAGTGAATTTATTGTTTCCTCTAATTAGATAATAATTTAGCTATTGTTACTTTCTAGGTTACTTTTATCTCGATATAAAGGCAAAGTAATAAAAACATAATAGTTATTAAACTATACTCTATTCTTGGTACCAAATAACTTATTTCTAATATTGTAAAAAGAATTATAAACGTTCTATAAACTAGTGAATGTCTCTCTTCAAATTTTATTCTTATAAAAATCTGCTACTATAACAATCGTCATTTATTGTTTCCTCTAATTGGATAATAATTTAACTATTATTACCTTTTATTATTATATTTTACCATTGTCATCTTTCGTATTTTAATTATTTTACCAAAGAAGATTGTAAATTTTATTTACTGCTTCCTAGCAATATTGCTTTTTATAAATTTAAGTGATGACGAATCTTAATTATCGAGTTAATTATACATTAATATGTTATACGTTAATACGTTAATACACGTAATGCGTAATTCGTAAATAGTAGATACATATAACAACTAAGTAATATCAATAATTATATTTGTTTTAAATAAGTATTTATACAGGTGGAGCAATTATTTAAGAGTAAGGATAATTTGCATTTCAATAAAACGATTTCGCGTAAATGCGGCAAATAAATATATTCGGAGCACTAGTATTAGGAGAGACGCTGAATATGTATTCACGGCAATTGAATTACGAGTATACCGGTATGGCTAGGAAAATTTAATTAAAAAATAATTATTTAATATGCCATACCCTTCACTTTTTCCACGAGAATCGATTTCAGCGATAACCGCAAATTAACGGTTATTTCTGACAATTTTTTCCGTGCAAATTATTTTCAAACATTTAATAGTACCACGTTACTTCACCACCTCCATTGCGATATTAATATTTCAATTTTATTACTACATTTTATTCGGAATACATACAGGATGTCTCGCGTTACTTGTTGGAATTATGCGTTTACGTTAGGATAGGCATCATATTCACATTTTCGATTAATATCGTGGTAAGCTACAAAATTTGCATAAATAAAGGAATAAAAATCCATTGATTCTATTTTAGCCAGAATTCTATAGATTTTTAATTAAATTATTTAATTGTATTAATATACGATATTTAGAATAATCGTGTCATCTATTAAAAGTCGTGACAACCAGCTGATACGATATGTGCATGTCAGTGTAATGTATTTTTGCGAAATCGACTAGATTTTGTCCCTTTGTTTCGACAACGAACCTAAACAAACGTGATTTTGTACAATCTTCGTAAAGTGGATATAATTATATTGGTGTGAATATAAAACTCTGACTGCCTATGTGTAACCACGTTCCAACACTTTGAAATTGTTAGAAATAGAACAAAATGTCAAGACAAATATAAATTACATTACATATACGTTAGTCGTGGATATTATATTTAAACGAATATATTAAATATTTATTGAACAATATTATAGCACAGGGTAAAAATTATCGATGAAATACATCTATTTCTGTTTACTCTTTCTCAGGATACTCGTATACACGTTTACTCTCAATCAATTCTGAATTGCAACTGACCTATCCAACTACTTTCTCATTTGTTCTCTTTCTTTTCATACATTACATAAATATATACAGTCTATACCATAATTTATTCGTTACACGCATACTCGATACACTCATTCTTTCTTACAGACATCATTTATTTATATATATATATATGTAGGAATTGTTTAGGAGGCAGCAAAAGGACGGTGGTAGATAATAAAGGTATGATTTATTGTGAACTGATTTGACTTATTCCAGACGCTATGACCTTTCACACTGACTCTCTCTCATAGAAGTCTCTTTGGAACTGTTCGTTTCATGCCCATGCACCCTTATATATCTCATTTACATCCAAGCGCGGAATATTCCGCGAGCCCGCGATTGCCTACTATTACCAAGCGCGGAATATTCCGCGAGACCGCGATTGCCTACTATTACCAAGCGCGGAATATTCCGCGAGCCCGTGACTGTCTACTATCACCAAGCGCGGAATATTCCGCGAGCCGTCGTTTACTGCACATAAGACCGACCACGCTCACCATTCCTACATATATATATTAACCCTTTATACATGACGATTTTTTTGGCTAGAGAAGAGTAGAAAATCGAAGATTCTCTAGTATAAAACTGACGATACTTATTTTGAGCAGTGAATAAAGAATTGTATGTAGAATTATTTGACTCCAATACCTCGCACACTGTTAGATTACATTTCATATATTAATTAATATCGATCTTCCAAATTTTGTGAAATGGTGACTGAACGTCACCTCTCGAGTGCAAAGGGTTAAAATCTATATCAAATATTAACACAATATATTTTACATTTATGTATCATTTTTATATTGCATATTATTGTTTATTAAAGCACTAACAAAGCACAACAGCATCTTCGTTTGAAATGTATCTATATTGGGCGTTCCAAAAATCGTGGGAATATCGTGTAATTTTATATGTAAATGTAAGTCGACGAAAACTTATACTTCTTTTCATCAATACTGGCCAATTGCATCAAAACAAATTGCATACGATAATTCCATGATAAGGAACTGTAAATTCACAGTCTGTAACTGTATCGATACACGAGAATTTATATTGCGCAATTGCATTTACTTCTGTCCTTTGACACTTTCCTCACCTCTAACAGTTTTAACACTAAACGTATCGGTACTTTACAGATACCTATTCCTATTACTATTTGTTCTGAAGTACGTAAAAATTGATATAAAAATAGCATGTGTTCTCTCATTCAAAAATTCTTTAACCCAAACGCTTACTAAGTCTTCCAATTAATTCGAATAATCAATGTTCCACTGTATTTAGCTCATTATAGGTCGGTAGTTCAAATGTTAAAGGCACAGCTGCATCCATTTTCGCGAAACACCATCTACACGCGAAGAAACTCCATTAAAATGCCTTCAGCAAACTGTCAGTAACACCATTAACACGTTGACTGCCACGGGGGCCACCGGTGACCGGCGACACGACCATTAGTAAAAATACATAATTAGAGTAAATATCGATGCTGATAAATTTTTAAATAGTACCATTGTTACTATAATGGTTGGAAGAAATTAATGCCATACAGAACATGCAAAAATAATTTTATTTATACAAAGAAAAGGTGAACCAAAACAGTCGGCACAATATGTCACCACTTTTTTAGTGCAATTCTTTGCTCTCACTCTTCCTAGCTGATTTGAATTATTTTCATAGCACACTTTGCAAAATCGCCTTACATTTCGCACACTTCCAGGTTTCTTTTTAAATTCGTGACGACGTTTTTTCTGTACGTAATTGCTCGATGAAATGCAATCTTCGTGATCGGAACATTTCACTAAATACATCGCTAACTTCATCCTAAAATCGGGAATTGAAATATTTTTTCGAGTTGCTTTTTAAACAATTGATAATGGCAAAAATGGTCTACAGCGCCGCGGGGGGCACCGGTGACCCCCACCACGAAAAATACATTAAACGCGATTATACAACTCTCCTTATCTGCTGTAAATAATATTTCAACATAATATGCATCGCATAATAAAATATTCATGTTGGCGCCATGGGCAAACCACGTAAAATGCGCGTGGCAGTCAACGTGTTAACACGACTAACACTAAACCAACCACGCCCAAATGACGAAAAAGCAGCAGAATCTTAAAAACTGGAACAATGAGAGACATCGAGAAATTAATTACAGGTATATTGAAAAATTGCGAAGAAAAATTGCGAAACCGAGTACAATTGAGTACACACGATAACGTTGAACGCGAAATTTTGAATTGAAAGTTTAAAAAACGGTCATTTAGGTTATGGTAGGTTTAATGATAGTACCATCTAAAAATGACACATCATAAAATCAGATACAAATTAGAGAATCCCCGACGTTGATCGCGATATTTATCAAATTCCATAATTTGCGCACCCGCGCAATACGTACACAGGAGGACCGAGTGTAGTCGAAAGCGTATCGATTGTCGTTCCCATGAAATTAATTTCCTGCTCGGGAGGATGTTCGAAAGGCTCTCCGGAGGACTGTATATAGGCACCGGTACGAGCTCTGCAAGCACTCAAGTTCGCCGTCTAGTTCGCGGTTGAACCGGTAAAGTCGGTGTCTTACGACTTCGGGTTGAACCCTCCGCTGGGGCGAGGTAAAAGGCGGACCGTGGATCCGGGAAAGGGCATAATTGAGTATACTTTATTCGTTTGTTGCGCATCTTGGTTGCCGTGCGCTATGAAATGCTCGGTGCTCGCAGATTTTCCACAGTTTCCCATTGTCGCGGTAATTCGTCCTTGTACAAATGAACTATCTTGCTCGTCTGACAGTCGAAGATGGTGGATCGGGTTAATTATGTATGCAGATATACCGACCGATATTGGTCGTGTAAAAAGATCCATATTATCGCCAACCAAGTGGTGATAAATCATTCATTGCTCTATTGCAATTTCCATTCGCTCGAATTCATTTATTTACTCCTTCGACTAAATCGGTTTAGATATTGATCGAGAGCTCCTCCCATAAAACGGTTTCATGGTTATTCGGGACGATCTTTCGTTTTATAGTATTTCGGGTTATTTTGAGGCTCCTGTCGGGTTAAGGTACTTTTGTCAGTTTGTTTACTTTTATTTTTAGGTAGAGTAGCGTGAGCTGCTTTTTAATTTAGATAAATTATCGTTCTATTTTGATTTATGTGGAAAATGTTGTACTCTGAAAGAGATTGAAATATTTAGTAATTTCGTATGTCTGGATATTTAATATAGCGTATGAGAAGATTTTATGGGAGTGGCACATTTATTGCGCGAATCGTAAGAAAATAATTTTGGGATTTGAGAATTATTATCATTATGAGAACAGTAATAAATAGTAGAACGAGTTTAAAATGCAATTTTAATATTGTTGGTTAATGTTTTATTCAAAATTTGATCACTATCGTTTTGAAAAGTAAATCCTACTGAAATAACAAAAGCAGAGATATAATTACTATTAAAAATATTATCAACAATAGTTATTATATTGGTATAATGAAATTGTCTTTTCATAATTAGAAATATTGTTAAGAATAGTAATTATATTGCTAGAAGGATATTGTACTTTTGTAATCAGAAATATCTTTGCTTTTGAGGAAGACAATCCTAATAGAAAAAATTTTGTTGCTACTGTGGTCTAAAGTTTGCAGATTTCTAATACAATAAATATTTGTGTTTATAATGGTATAGTAAATCAGTGCAATATTACAGCGATAAATAAATGAAATAAGGATTAAGGAGTATATGTTAGGTAATATCCAAGTTACGTCTCGTTAGAGAGGATTAAAAATAGTAATTTTTCGTTTGAAAGAACTTTTCACGAAATAAAGTTCCAATACCTAATACATATTGCGAATTATGATCCCCACTGACTAAGCATTTTAAACTTTATGAGCATACTTAATTTTACTAAATAGTAAATAGGTTTGATGGTTCTAGATCATTTAAGAGACATACGAATATAAATAAATTTTTACGAAATAAATTCAAATATGAAAATAAATATTTCATTCCTCCTACTGATTGTTTAAAAAATTATTATATTGATATTTTGAAGTAAGTAATAAGAAATAGAAACAGATGTTATGTTCAAAGAAATTTAGTTTCTGCTTAGATTTTCATCGAATGTATTACCAGCAAATTTAAAAAATAAGAGAAATACGATATATTTAAGAAGAAATTGTAAATTACAAAGTCAATTGCTAATGATTCGAATGAACGAAATTTAAAAGATTTTGTTATACATGTATTATACAGAGAAAATTGTTACTCTTCGGAACTTTAATGTACTATTATTGATTATTGTATGTTAATCGAAATTAAGCATTTTGATAATGAAGTTATTTCTGCAACATATTTTATTATTTATTAGTTATTACATACTACTAATACAATTAAATAACACTGCATGAAAGAAAATTGATATTAAGGATTTAGTTATTATTCATTTTTTTTACTATTAATTATTACATTACTTTCATATTATTAATTAATTATTATTAATGTTTTTTCTCAAAATTCAAATTTTACGTCTAAATAGACAATTTCGTAATGAATAATTACTCTGAAAATAAAGTGAATCTTAAATAAAAAATTAAATGAAATTGAAATAAAAGCGAGCAGAATTTCATATATACGTTTCAACTCTCAGCAGTCTCGTTACTAGAATTTATTAACCTAACGGTTCTTTAAGGAAAAATATGAGAGCAGGGAGGAAGAGCGAATGCTACATCCATAAGTGTGTTGCATCCATATATTCGATGCCACGTCCAAACGAAGCTGGAGATTTATGTTATAGAATTCCAGGCGTCATATATCTAAATCGTTTAAAAGATTAGTCTTCTCACATGTCGGGGGCTAAATCTGCTCAGAAAGATCCTCCCGTGCTTCGCGTTTCGACCCCTTACGAGATAAACCGTGGGAGTGAAAACAAAGATGAAGATCTTCGAATTTTTATCAACGGAATAATTAGCGAAGCGTTGCTCCTATGAAACGAGAAATATTCATGGTATCCAACAGAGAGTGTCCTCCTGAAATGTTCGCGAACTCTCGTAGAACTTGTACACGCTGAGCTTCTCGATCATTCCGAAAAGAAAGTTCGCAGACAGGTGGCAGGAGCAGCGATGTCTTCCACTCTCCTCGTTTCATTAAACGCTTCTCAAGCGATTTAGCTGAACGAGTATCTAAAGGTATTTCTGGATTATTCTGCTAGGCTGGCTACACACTCTTAAACCTAAGTGGCTCACTTTTCTCGACTTCGCCCCGGACGTGACATCGTCGAGTTACTCCCTCTTTGTAAACCATCCGAATCCTTGGAAAAGCTCACACACCAGCTACCGTAGGCTTCTGCAGCAGTCTTTCATTCATTACGGCTATTCACGCCGGGGATACGAGGATAAAGCAGTGGTGGAATGGTGTGAACGATTAAATCTCCTGTTTCGATGACTTCCGTGTAAGACGAATGTCTAGGAGATGTCTGTTCAGAAATATTTGCGGCAAGATGGAACAGATACTTGAGATATTTATGGGAGAAATTCGAGGAATATTGAAAAATAAAGCTGCGTTAAGAGAAAAATGCTATTAAATTCTTTATTCGGTATGTATTTTTTAGACAAATTTGAAGAAAAGAAAGTGCAGAGTATTTTGTTGTTTAATAATTTGTAATTTTAATGGTTTCCAAATACTGCATTTTAAATGATAAAAAAGGAATAGTTGTAGGATCGTCACCGATTTAGCATACTAATCGTGACATCGTACAGAAATATGTTCAAATATTGTTAGTGATGGATGAAATTTAATAACAATAAGAACAATTATTTATTTAATTGCAGAGATAATCAAACACAAATA
Organism: Eufriesea mexicana; assembly: GCF_001483705.2. Classification (NCBI taxonomy): domain Eukaryota; kingdom Metazoa; phylum Arthropoda; class Insecta; order Hymenoptera; family Apidae; genus Eufriesea; species Eufriesea mexicana. The sequence goes on along the minus strand of NW_016909472.1, from coordinate 1,167,941 downwards.
TTGGGTTGAAATATAATTATTTTATCACTATCATATGCTCGCACATCTTCTCTGTGTTAATACTCAATTGCAACCAACGTATGCCAAATCACTCTCTCTTTTTCTTTCTTCTTTCATACATTACAGTAATATACACAATTCACACAACACCTCAATCATTACACGCATACTCATTTATCATAATAACCTGGATTCATTAGATATTTCCATCCCATGCATACTTGTTTCACTCATTCCAATACATATATATTTAAAAATTTATGTAACCATTACCACAAATATAACGTATACGTGTAAATGTGTGTTTGTGTGTGTTCACGTCTAGAATGAGTCACCGATTGTCTATCGTGTTCTCAGTCGTCGAATAGCAGTCATCGTGTCACAGTCGTCATTATAAGAGCAATTATAAAGTTTACAAGTACAATAGGCAGATTGCATTGCTTATCCCTGCAACACTTGATCCTCACCGATACTAAAGACACAACAATAGTTTTATCGAGGTTTAATATTAAATTAAAATTATACTTTTTACGAATATACTGTATTTCAGATAATATTATTTATAAATATGTAGGTACTACGAATGATATTATTTTAGATTATTATGTACATATAATTTTCAATCTAATAGTATTAAATGATATTATATTTCAAATAATATTGGCACAACATATACATATACAATAATATATTATGGAGCATAATACATAATTAGATAATAACGATAATTAGTAGATCAATACCATATGTAATGGAATAGTTATTTAAATATAAACAATTTAATTTTACATTATATATTAAAATTATACTTACCCATATATTACTTAATGTATGATTACATTGATTTTCATTTTCATTTTCTCATTCACTCCTTCGTTTAGAGTGTCTTCATACTTCTCTGTCAGAAATGGCAATAGAATTCATTTTGTCCCATTTTGAAAGTTTCTAACAGAAAGAAAATCAAAATTAATAAAATTTTTATTAATTTTTATTATTTTTAAAATCAATAAAATTTTATATTCTTATATTTAAAAAGAAATTCATTACACGTGAGAAATTGTCTAGTGTATTCAAAACAATAAAAGAAAACATCTATTTTATATTTATTTGATGCGCGAAATTTTTTTAAGAAAATCTTACTTAATAGGTAAAATAAAAAAGAATTTGCGAATAATGTTAAATGTTTCAATGTATTAAATAATTTATGAAATGAATCGATCATTTACCAAATCGATTAACTAAGCAAAGTAAAAAGTATAAATTTACTTTAAATATTACGCGTGAAACGTTAATCAAGAGTTTCGACATTGCAATTTAAAAAAATTCAAACAATTAAAAAAACTCAAGTTTGAGTCATTTTACCCGAACAAGTTTAACTAAATTTAAATCGAAATAATAATTATTAAATGAAAAGTATAACGGTATATATGTTTTAAATCATAAAATTACCGTATTTATTTTGCTTACGCGTATTTTACATTGCATGCAGATTTTTTATTTTAGCTTTGAAACGTATACCACTGTTTTAAGTTTGTGTTTGTATGATATTGTTTTTATTACACTGTCAATATAGTGATTCTACGAATCACGTTGCATCCGAAATTCGACACTCCGACATTTTTAAATTTTACGTTATTTTACGTTTTCACAATGTTAGTACAATATGTTTTGCTTTTCGTTTTAATTTTAATTTTAATTTTCGGAGTTAAAATTCAATTGAAGTGATTTAGGTGATTTAATAAGTGATTTAATATCAAGTACATACATATCTAAACGTATTTTAATATTCGCTACGTGATGTGACAAGAAATATGTGCCAAAGTGTAAAAAAATGTAGATAATTTGAAAAAATATATTTGTAGAGTATTCATCTTCCGATATCAATCGAATCATATCAATTAGGATTGAAGGAGATATTTAGATTTCCCGATTTAGGCGAGAATATAAAATATTCTCGAAAATATACTCTGTATATGAGCCATTCACTGCACAAATCGATTAACTCCACTGTTTGAAGAATCTTAAACTTAAGTGTCAAAGCACTTGGTATAATCGTAACTTTTTATATTTATAATAACTTTCCCTGATAATTAAGATTAACACCATTAAACGACAAAAATTTTTTGGCCACTGAATAATAAATAATTTATTTCAGAGGTCACTTTGATTAACTCCGTACTCTAATGTAAATCGTTGCAATAATGCAACTCAAATGCACTAGCAAGCCATGAATGACAACGGTGAATTTTTTAGTGCCGTCTTATCTGAATTTAAGTAAAATTTAATAAAATTTAAATTTATTACTTTTGCACTTGCCAAATCGATTAACTCTTCCAGTAACATAAAAATGGTAACATTACTAACGATTACCTTTTGGCTATTTTTTCTTATAAATTTTATATACCGTTGGATGAAAGTTACATTTGTATTTATACATTTTACAATATTTATTTCGATTTAAATTATAAAGGGAATTTTAAAAAACAATATACATTATTTCATTGCATTTCTCCACTTTTTGTTTCATGGAGTTAATCAATTTGTGCAGTGAACGGCTCATATATGCAAAATATATGTGTGATACATCGAAGGAAATTTATTTTTCGTGATTTAAACGGCGTTACATTACGATCATTTTTTTCGGAATTTATGATCCTTTTACGCCACATAACGTTAGAGGGATATGTTTAAATTTGCTTTAATATTTGACAGGAATTTCGACATATTTACAATATTTCGACATTTACACTTTCCAAAATATCATTGATTATTTACTATACATATATTACAGTTATTTATTTCTTCGTATTAATATAGCTCAAGGTTTGTACATACTGTAAGAAAATAAATTTAAGTTTAAAATGTTTGTGCGAAAAACATGTATGTTTCATCTTTCATTTACAATTAGCAGATGCATTTTCAATATTACTAATAATTTATGCATTTGTACATGACGTAAGAAGAAGTAACTCAAAATATAAATAATAAGAGTACCGTGTAAATAACCTAAAGAGAAATATATACTAATATAAAATATACAAAATAAAAATTATATTTTTAATAAGTTGATCTATTTTCTACAGAAATGTGTATTTGCATAAATATTCCCCGACTACTCGTGACGTTACACATGATCTAGATTACCAAAATTGATTCTGAATGTTATTGTATAGTATTCTAAGTATAGTAATTATATAATAAGTAAATAAGTATAATAACCAAATGTAATGAATTTCTATAGTATCCGGAGTTTAAATAAAATCCATTTATTAACAATTCCAAGAAAATTCAGAAATAATTCGAGAAAAAGAGTTTCTTTAATATTAACCCATTCGATTTCTGCGGAAATGGAATTAAATTTTATCTTCCATGCTTCCGTTTACATCAATATTCCGACCTGTATTAATATCGTCGATTTTGGAGTGCTATAGGCAAATCGGAAATCGTCGGCGATGTATCACTATTTTATCAGTAATCGTTAACAGTGGCTTCAACACAGTGTACCTTTCTTCTCTGCCTCCTGTTGTTCGAAGGTAGAGCATGCTTCACAATGTCCACAAACAATGCTGTCGTCACCCTGGCTCGTACATCCGTACGCCTCTTATGGCTTACGTCACCGGATTACGCTTGCACCGTGCGACTGGTGCTTTTACACCCTCTCTAGTAATTCTTTCCTCTGCTGTAGTGCCATTGTTTAGCTAAATATCTAGCTCGCTGCTACTCGCCTGACACTCCAATCCCTCGTTTGACGAATGAGTTCTACATACATATCGATTATTGTAGAGCGGTAGAGAAAAATGCATGGAAATTATTGGAATAATGTGCGTGTTTTCATGCAAAATACTGCTTAGGAAAATGGGAAGTACGTCAGTGATGAATTTAACACTGAATTACCACGGTTAAATGATTGACCTAGAGCGGTAGAGAAAAATGCATGAAAATTATTGGAATAATGTGCGTGTTTCATGCAAAATACTGCTTTGGAAAATGGGAAGTACGTCAGTGATAAATTTAACACTGACTTATCACAATCAAATGATTGACCTAGAGCGGTAGAGAAAAATGCAAGAAAATTATTGGAATAATGTGCGTGTTTTCATGCAAAATACTGCTTTGGAAAATGGGAAGTACGTCGATGATGACTTTAACACTGACTTACCACGGTCAAATGATTGGTGATATAAAAGCAGTAGAATCTTTGAAGAATGGAACAACGGGAGACATTGAAAGATTGATTACCAATTGGAAGAAAAATTGCGAAGACGAGTGACTAACGCGAAAACGTTGGACGCGAAATTTTGAATAAAAACGTTAAAAACGGTCATTTAGATTGATAGAATTTGGTATGGCAGTGCAGTTAAAAAAGAAAGTGTGAGTAAATGGATATAAACTGATAACAATATTTATTGAACAGTATAACAACACAACATAAATTATAATTATATCACATAAAATAAATTCGCTTCTCACTGCGATATAATCTGTTCAGGACTCTTTCACACACAACGTCTATTTCTGATGACTGTCATTCACTCGCTAATTGTTTTACACGATTCTCTGTCATACTCGTCACACACACATTCTTCCACACAAACATTCTTCACACTTATATCAAACATTCTATGACAACCACTACCACAGAAAGACTTACTTAGCGTGTTAACTGTAGCCAACTAGTTCTAAATTTTCTTTGGCCGTTTGATCCTTCAAACTTTGAATCAAAGCCTTTGTTTTCCTTTACGCAGTTTTGTAATTACTAATGTCCGTTTAATCCAGTATCCTGGGCCCATACTTGATAGAATTTGGTATGGCAGTGGAGTTAAAAAAGGAAGGAATACCAATTATAGAAAGGCAACGCTTTAATATTTGGTAACTCGATCGGTGTGTGCTGTACAACGATTGCTTAAAGACTGATTCGTTTGAACAAAGGAATTTGGCTCACGACCGACACGTACACAATCATACATTAGTATGTAATAATAAAAAATATTTTAACATCGACGTTATGTGTAAGATGTCTCGACTTATGTCTTTAGCATTCCAATATAGATCATGATAGATTTAGCGTTGATATTAGTGTTAAACCGTGATGCATCGATTCTATTCCGTCGTGGAACAAGGAAGACCCGTTACGGTCTTCCAACAGCCAGGTCTTAGGGTCGAACAATTCGGCATCGGAATTTTCCGCTCCATGCCTTCAGCATGTTTGACTGCTTTACCTTTTTTCTTTGACTTCTCGTGTCGCGGAACACGAGAATCCTGGAAATCCCTAATTTAACGAAATTAGGCGACGGCTCTTAAGACTTGGCTGACAATAGGCCTGAGGGCTCCACGTGGTCCGCACACGTTGGAAGCCTCAGGCCCTCGCTAGGGGTAATAAACGACCGATGGGGTCACCAGCGCGCGGATGGACCCCAGGTACCCCACCTTGGAGGAGAGGGTTTCCTCCACTATCGTCGCTTTTTGGGGGAACCTTCCCTTTCTCCAAGGTCACCGATTAGCGAACCAAGGGAACGCCCTTGGTCAAAAACAGACAATCATATTTGGCGAGCTCCCGATTTTTCCTAAGGCCGATCTTAGGAAGATCGAGGTGCTCTCTTCGGTTCGAGCTCTGAGAGATACGGGTTCTCTCTAAAACACTTCGGTACGAGTTCTGAGAGACACGGTTCTCTGTAAACAGTTCAGTTCGAGATGTGAGAGACACGGGTTCTCTTTTCAACTACTTCCTCTCGAAACATCAGAGACATCGGTTCTCTTGAAACAGTTCGCCGCAAGAGTTCATCTCTACAAATCAACAATACGCCACACTTACGTTCGAAACGTCGAAGACACGACTCTTTTCCGCTCGTACAACTTAAACAGTTGCCCAATATTAATTTGGCGGGCAACACGTGTCGTAGTCGCGAGACGGCCTTACAACCCGTCGGAATTTCGAGAATTCGATCTCGACGCGACGCGACAGATTCGTTGATATGTTGCAATTCAGAAGGAAAACATAATTCAATAATTTTATTTCGTTGTTGAGAAAAATTGTTTAAAAATAGCTTCCTAGCTAATTCCTACTCCTGCACCTCTGTTACGTTCAGAAACTTAAAAATTTTCTGTTCCTTTGAGTTGGTGTGATATCTATGCGTGTTGGGCCCCTTCGCCTGGTGAACAGGAGTCGGATTCACCCTCTGGTGCGAGCTTTGTAGAAGCAGGGGGCTCGCCGCTAATACGCACCAGTGGCTTACGTGATCTTTGAGCGCGAAATCCGTTGATTTAAAAAAAAAAAAATCTAAATATAACGTATTAGTTCCGGAAATTTGAAAAATAGTGGCATATTTTTACTGCGACGCAACACCTCAAATCCAGCGACTCCCATTATTCGAATCAACCAATAGAAAAATATTTAGCTCTACCTTTTGCGAATTCCAAGATTTGTAACTCATTGACTCAGGAAGAGATAGAAACTAGTCAATTCCTTCAAAGCAAACACGCTTTTTCAACGTACAGGCGTTATTTATTCTTCAAACTAATTTAATACATTGTTGACCGGTGACGAGTTAACTCGTCTTTTCCTGCCCAAACATTGTCTACAGATGACGAGTTAACTCGTCGTTGCATTTGCATTATCTATTTCAATTTATGAAACCCAGGGTGATATAGAATATTGCGTGCAAAAGTGACTTTGAAGATTGGATTACAAAATAATAGCCGGTGACATGACATAGTTTCTGTGCAAAATTGCCGGTCAATAAAGTGTTAACCCTTTGCACACGAGAGGTGAGCTTCAGTCACCATTTCATAAAATTTGGAAGATCGATATTAATTAATATATCAAATTTAATGCAATGTAACAGTGTGCGAGGTATCGAAATCAAATAATTCTACAATTCTTTATTTACGGCTCAAAAAAGTATCGTCAGCTTTTTACTAAAGAATCTTTGAATTTCTACTCTTCTCTAGCCAAAAGTCGTCGAGTGCAAAGGGTTAATACAGTCCACTACAAGCATCTTTAAGAACCATAATTTCCTTCCGTGGCTAATTGTGACCGAGCTAGTAACACAGCGCAATGAGAAATTATTATAGGTTATCAAAATTAAAGTATCAATATACAAAGGTTGTATAGTATCAAAAGTATCACTGTATAGTATAAAACGAAGGAAGAGAGAGAAAAATTATAATAATTAAACTATGTCCCTTGGAACCATTTAACGTTGCCCCAATAATTCTTCTGCAGAGTAAATAATTAACAGCAATTTGCAATATTGGATTAAAACGGGGCGCCTTGTACAGCAGTACCTGACAATCGAATACATCGCAGCTAGCTATTCCCATTTGGTTAATTCAAAGTATGTACATGGTCGATACACAAGTCGACATACATTATCGTATAGTACGCCGTTATTTTTTCATCATTCTAGTCTATTGTTAGAAACTCGTTCCCGGTGCTATGGACAGACGACTGTTCCCATCTGAACATCGCGTTACAAGCATTAAGATAAGTTAATTGGCTAAGTAGTTCTTTCGAGGTTAATAAGAAGCACACGTTTGGCTTCCCGTGGTAACGTTTCCCGATACGATAACGTTTTGTTTCTTCCCTTAAGTGTTGCCACATCAGTACCCGTGTAGCAATGTCGTGTATAAACGTGCAACTGTTATTGGTCCCGCCTGTTGCTAAACTTGTACTGGATTAATCTCTTCGCTAGAAGCTGCTCGTTTTATGGTTTGCTAAGGGAATTATATACAAATATAGCCGCTTATGAGAATATTTGAACGCATAATCCCTTGAGTGGTTGATTACGGACGCAGTCGCAATTGACTCTGAGTGTTTGGATATTTAGCGAATAATAATTCGCAAATGAATAATTATTCACAAATGCTTCGGCTCGATGTAACAGCGAGAATCTCTCTCGATGGAATTGTCTATGTGATCTATTTCGCTCTGTTGTTAGTGAAAATTTGCTAAACGATGCGGTTCGCTTGGTGCGCGATGGAAAACTGGCCAAGCGACGTGGTTGTTATCTGATGAGAAACTGCCTTTGTCTTTTGGAACGAAAAGCAATCAGGAGCTGCCAAAGGACGAAGGTTCCTTGATTGGCAGTTGGATGGACCAACGATGTTCCCTCGAAGAGGAAGGAACTTCCTTCATGGTGTGGTGGTTCGCACTGCGTATGCCGGCGCTCGTCATGGCGGTCGGGACAATGATCACGACGTCGTGGATGGACACGAACTGATCTCGGGTCCTCTGTCTCAAGAGCTTTTAAAGCTGTCGAGCGTGCACGGAAAGGGTAGAGAAAAACCGCACGAACTTAAAAATATTAAATCCTGAGCATGTGTCGCACATATACGTCCATGATGTATGTCAACTCATATTATGAGTGATGTACGAATATGACGTATGTATATGTACGAATTATAAAATTTCTTACATACAGTGTCCCAGAAACGATAGCAGGGATGGAAGTGGTTCTACGCGAACAAACAAATCGAAAATAAAAAATAAAATTTTTTCGTTCAAAGCTTCGTTAACAAGGGAATCGACTTTGAATATTCACCGAGTACACGTGCTCCTAATTATAGTTAAGGCGGATGGACCATCAGTATACCAGGGTACTCTGTAAATATTCGAAGTCGATTTTCTCGATAACGAAACTTCGAATGAAAAAATTGTATTCTTTATTTTTAGTTTGTTTTTCAATGTGGAATCATCCCCTTCCTGCTTGTACTATCGCTGCTAAGACAGTCTGCATAGGGTGTTGGAGTTACAAATCTAATTTACCGATTGTATTATACTAATTACGACATTCTTTATTCTATTTAGGTTTAAAAAATGTGTAAATGTATATGTTTAAATTTATATGTTACGTGTGTAGCAGGGACGTTAGTTGTAAGGTATACATCGTGTGATTCGAATGTCTTATTTTGCTGTCGAGTACATAGTTTATAATATATACACGTATATAAACAGACATATTCCGCAAGTATCAGCTCGTGGTGTTCCAAATTCATTTTTCCCAACACAGGGTGTCTTCGAAAAATATGTGTACAACCGGATATCAGGTAATTCTTCATAAAAAGATACGAGAAAAATGTACAATAAGTTTCTTCGTTTGGAGCTCAGTTTTTATGAAAAGCGAATTTGGAAATTCGCTTTGTACACATGCATTTACAACTAATTGTAAGACACAATTCATCGATAAAACAAATAACGGAATATGTTAATAATATTAATTAATTTGAGAAAATGCATCATTAATGATACAATAATGACATTGTGATACAGATGAGTGAAAAAATAATACTTTTTGCTTGGATATTTATATTAGGGTGTCCCATAAGTTCCTTCCTTTTTTTTTGATGCGAAATCAATAGACGATATTTGTTGCTTAAGGTTGATTTATTGTGTTATATATGAACCGTTTCGCTCTATTACCTTCTTCCATCTCTCAGGAAGACTCATTATGCCCTCTTTCCAAAACTGTTGAGACTTATTTGCAAAATATTCATCGAGGTGCGTTTTTATTTCGCTTTTGGATTTGTGACATTTATCACGGATTCAAATAAAAATTGCCAGCTATGAATTTCTTAAACCAATTTCGGACGGTCCTAATAATTGTAGTACCACTGCTATAAACGGTGCAAATCTCGTCTGCAGTGTCCTTTGCACTGCTACCTTTTTTAAAGTAATGAAGCATAACATGCCGCAAATGCTTCTTTTGGCTATCCGTATTGAACGGCGTAGAAAAAGATTTTAAAAGAGACTTTGTCACCAACGAAACGTACTTTTAAAGAGCTGTGAGACGACTGAAAACGATGCCATAAACGGAGAATAGATAATCCTGCATGTTTACAAATATAGCCGGCTCGAGGACATACATAGCGTGACGAGGAAAAAACTTATGGGACAACCCAGTAATTATGTATAGAGAAAATTGTGTACCAAAATGGAAATACGAAACATGTCAAGCAGAAAAACCCAGAGCAGTTTTTACCGTGGTATAAGGTTGCATAGCAATCTAACGTATCGAAAATTTAGTATTTATCGATGAAATTTCAAACAAATACGAGTATCTACATGTATATATAAGAGAAAGTTTTAAACGAACTGCAAAAAATTGGAATTATAATGTTGCCATGAATATTACTTTCAACAAAAACGAATGTTATATACGGTGGCTAGTAATATATGGAATCTACTTCAAAGATTGATTCAAAATATTAAAACAATAATACCAATTCATGTAGATAAATATTCTAGGACTATATAATTTTCTTTTGAGCACATAGCAACTTTTTGTTCGGTATTTTAGTATTTAATTAAATTTTGGAGCATATAGCAATTCTTTTGTTCCGTATCTTACAATTAATGTTTAATTAATTTCACAAATTACTTAAAGTGACTAACAAGGAGAGTGCAAGTCCTTCCGATCATAGGTTTAGTTAAAACTTCACAGGTTCGTAGATTTAGTCATCTAGTTTAAGAAAGTATTTTATTATAAGAGCAACTACTCAATAGTTTTCGAGATATTTATGATTAGATTTTTATTATTACCTTAATTACAAATTTATTTCGAATATTTATCAAGTACCGCTGTGGCCTAATGGCGATATCCGAAAATTCTCACGCTAGTGGCAATTTTCGGATTTTGCCATTAGGCTACAGTGCCACTTGATAACTATCGATAATTATTGGGAAGAAATCTCTAGTTAAGAATAATAAAGCTTCAATCACGAATATCTCAAAAACTATCGAGTAGTTGCCCTTATAATGGGACATTTGCTTGAACTGGGTGACTAAATCTACAAACCTGCAAAGTTTCAACTAAATCAATGACCCAAAGGACTTGTAAGTCCCCTTGTAAGTCGCGTTTTAAAATTTGTATTTAAAATATCTTGTCAGTGAAGTTATTTCTTGAATACATCTTTGCGATATACGAAATTGTACTCAAAATGACTGTGTTATATTTCAAGTAATGTCTAAAATAAATTGTCAGTGATCTGGTAACTAGTTCAATGTTTTTTCGAGCTACACAAAGTTCGTAAGAAGCTTGTTTAATTTCGTCGGAAAACGCTCCAACTTTTTCAATAGATGCTGTGCACATGACAAATTTTATCTCAAGGATAAAAATAAAAATTCTAATATCAAGCAAGTCACGCAATAAAACTTCCACGACTAATTCGTTTATTTGAAAATTTTATACTTGAAAATTTCTTGAGTATATGGTGAAAATACAACGAAGTAACGTGCAAGTTCTGTTACGTAATTTACTTGATTTCCAAATTTAGTACTTCTATTACACCCGAAATCTGAAATTAATAAATACTACTTTTCATTAGTTCTCTAATCTCTCGTCAATGTTAGTTTTGGCCAGTTAATTTTGGAATTAATCGAAAGCTGTCAGTTAAAACTAGTTCCCACTGTTCAAAATGCTGTAATTCTTGCAAAAAGAATTGCACTTAGAAGTAATGACTTTGTAAAAAGAAGAAAATCCTTTGTTAGTAAGAAGAAAAATACTGAATGCATTTCTTCAATGTTTATATATCGTTTTACTAGTTTTATTAAATTTAGTAGTTTTCGCATATGTACCCCATGTACTATGATTTAATTTCAAGAAAAGATTTACTGGAAAATTGTTTAATTTCAATTAACCCATATACCCCTATTTCGTACATTATAAAATTATTTAAAATTTTTAAAATTTCTTCAAATTTTGTGCATCTAGCATTTTTGTGCACTTTTTTATGCATTTTTGTGCATTTCTGCACTCGAAGATTTTTTTGCTATAAGAAAATAGCAATTCAAAACTTTTCTTATACTTTTATAAGCTCGATGATACTTTTTATACTAAAATAAAAAGGGAGATAATATGTATACGTGATAAATGAACGAATAAATTTATTTTCGATTGTTGGTACATGTAAAGAAACGAGTGACGAGGTATTAAAGTTTCCAAAACTGCATTTACATCATTAACGATACCGAGAAGCAAGAAGAAAAAGAAGAACATATAACTAAACCCGTGAACAGTAGAGATCTGATATCAGTAGCATCAGAGCACCTAGAGCGTGAATTATGTATATTAAATTATATCTAGATATTTAAGTACACATTTTCTACATATAGAATGTCCCAACAACAGTAGTATAACTGGTAAGGGGGTCATTTCTATGCAGAAACGATTCGAACAAAAAGAGTAAAATTTTTTGATTCGAAGCTTCAATTACGAGAAAATCGACTTCGAATATTCACCAAGTATATGTGCACCAAGCTATGGTTTGGATGGATGGAGCATCATAAACGAGTATTAGCAATGTCTTCATTGCCAACGAGCAATTTTTCGTTTTCTTCGATCGCAAATTTGTACAAGATATGCAAACTTGCATGGTATAATAAATTATAGCATTGTATAATAAATGTAACTTCATTATTTGTTCCTATATGCTCCTAATACATATTCCTATATGAGTCGGTTGTCTGTCACTGTGTTGGCGAGGACCTCGATTTCCAACGATCGTTACTCGTGAAACTTTGTTTAAAATATTATATCGCGAATTGATGTCAATATTTAAATATTATTATATAAATACATTAATTTGTTAACTATTAAAAAACGTACAAGAAGTTGGTTTCAATTCCTATCCACATAAACGAGTTAGAATTTTTAATAACTAAATCATGTTTGAACAACACTGATATCGACTAATAGCATTCAGTTAATTCTAAAATTAACTAGTCAGAACTAGTGTCGACGAGTGATATATATTTTAGTTAATCGACATTAGTTTCAACTGATTTTCAGTGTTTGCTGTAATTTCATTGGATTTTTACTCGTGGAAACTCCCGAGTTCTATCGCGTAAATAACGTTTATCGACTGTATTAAAGTACAGAATTATTATAACTCTTTATCTACTTGTCATTAAACTACTATCAAAGTGCTTATTGTAGTCCCATGATGTGGTTTGTTACTTTGAACTTCTTTCCAGTTAAAAGTTCTGCATGCATTTCCATAGCGAGGATAGTCAAGTAATAGGTAGTACATTGCAATGACATTCTAATATAATAACGAAGTCATTTAGAACATCTGAAAGTCTGAACAGAACTCGAGGTTTAAGAAATATATAGATCTTCTCTTGGAAGCTCTTTCATTAGTTGCTAACAATTCCAAACCAGATAAAAAATAGAAAATTATTCAAAAAATTATATAAAAATATCTGCGAGTCGTTTAGCAAACGCTTCATTTTAATACACGATTTTGATATAACTTTCGAGGTGAAGAATTAATAAATTCGTCACGATGTTAAATTTCACGATTATATCCTTCTCTACTGTTATTAACGCCAAAATATGATTTTCTACATAGTATTACTTCCTCAAAAAGGGACTCGTATAATCAGCTACGGAATGAAAAGGGCAGAGAAAAAAAGAACAGGAGGGAAAAAAATGGCAAAATCCATTTCAAAATCGTTTTTTATTACAGGTGTATAAAAACGTTGTGCAAAGGTCGATGTTTTAAACGGTGAAAAATGTTGGAAACTGAAATTTAAAAGAGAAATTGATAATCGAAGAGAAGAGAAATATTAGCTGAGCCGCTCGCAGGACACGGTTACGCGCATGCGCCCGGGCAATCCGGACAAGGGATTCTATAATATTTTCCAAATCACCGTGTTATACGATTTATTCGTTTCCATTACCCGAAAAATTCACGTTCCGAAGAGCCGAGTTCCCTCGCGGACGCCGCTGGTAAACCGATTAAACGGTATATTTACACGAGCAGTCGAAGATGCGAGCATTCCTTTTTAATGCGTCTCCATCACCGGCTGGGACATGGCACGCGAAATCGAACAATTACGAACGTAATCGAAAATTTTCGATTCCACCAACTCGAAATTGATTTCGAATTTTAATCCCGCCCCGTGCACAGGACTGTCTGATAATTTTCGCTATACGAAATTATGCCGGCCAAAGCCGAGCCGGCACCCGCGTCATCGTTTGTTGCCCGTGCCCGTTTACTCGAAAAATTAACGCCACTCGACGAATGTTTGCCGCGCCAGAGTGAGAGAAACGCGATAAAAATTTACGTTTTGCGTCCAGGCTCTCGTGTTCCTTTCGGGGTGACGATGGAAACGGAATTTGATGTATAGTCTGATGATATCAAGAATTAAGAGCGATTCGTTTCCAATATACGGCGCAGGGGATTCCATTTTATGGTTTCTCGATTATCCGATTTTCTATTATCCCAGATCTTCATTATCCGATTTATTAAGGGTGCACGTACTATATCGCGATGCCGCATTGCGAAATTGCACATTAAATGGTACCGTGCTTCTGCATTGACAAATAAAGATTCCGATATTTAAAGTACCTTCGTTTGCGGGGTTTCAAAATATACAGGGTGATTCACCGAAATTGAACGTCTATCTATTGATTCGTTCGAGCATTGGTTCAAGCTTTCCTTTAAAGAAATGTGTCGATATACACGGTTGGTATTTACATTAAAATAACGTAAGTTCCTCTGTTTGTATATCTTCTAAATATCGACTCATTTTTCTGTTTCCAAAGCCATCTTGAAGTTATGGTATTATATGTCATCGAACTTGTCTTAATACCAATAATAGCACCGTAATATGAAAATAAATATTATTGCGCAAAAGTATGTATATCCTTGAAAAAGCCATTAAAGCGACCCGAACAGAAATTTTTCTATCACCATTAGATGCATGCTTTGAAATCATTTAAACACCGCTTTATCAGCGTTTCCTAATTTTCATAGTGATGGAAACTTAAAATTATTGGAATCTTTCGATACTGGAATCTGAGGTCACAATTGTGAGATTAAATTTGCAAAAAGAAGTATAATTGACTCGTAGATACATCTAACTTAAATATATCTGTGGTTGTAAGGAAGAATGCTGTTTGTCATAATTTAAAAGAAATCTTGGTTATTTGTTAATTGGATTACAAAACATACGTATTTGTTAGTGGTGGGTGAAATTTAATAACAATAAGAACAATTATTTATTTAATTACAAAGATGATCAAACACAAATATTACGTTGAAATATAATTAATTTATCACAATCACACGCTCACATGTCTTCTCACTATGAATTTTCAATCGTAACTAACGTATGCCAAATCACTCTGCCTTTTTTCTTTCTTCTTTTATACATTTCATTAATATACACAATTCACACAACACCTCAATCATTACACGCCTCAATCGTTTATCATTTATCATAATAACCTGAATTCATTAGATATTTCCATCCCATGCATACTTGTTCCAATTCCAATACATATATATTTAAAAATCTATATAACCATTACCACAGTATTCACCAAATTTACGTATTTACGAAAAAGATATCTAATAGGAACAAATTTTATAACTCGGAAGAAATTATGCAATTTTACCAATTCATATCAAGTAGAAGTGACATTCGGAACTTTAAAAGACATCTCGGCATTTCTCATTACGAGAAGAAATACAGGGTGTACTGTTTCATTTGGGCTCGGTGGAATATCTCGGATGAAGGTGGACATAATGTGGTACAAATATCTTCTTTGTGGAGGACGTGGTGCATGATGTGGTAATAATTGAAAATGAACAAAATACCACGAATCATTTTCTATTAAATGGTGTGAAAAATTTGTAAAATAAATGACGAAGTTTTATAATCAAAATTTTCTAACATATAAGGAAAAGATTTATAAGGAATTAATTATGTAACTATCAGCTTATTGTTAGTGTAACAACTGAATAGTATACCGATAATTGTTAAGGAGATCACTTGATATTGATACAAACAGATAATGACAAAATATGGAAGTATAATAAATAAAATTTTGAAATAAAATAAAACTCAAAAAGGCAGGTACTTGTGTATCTTCGAAATCACATCAGAGTAAATTCTACTGCAAGTCACAAGGTGCCCTAAGGACTTTAACAACAGAAATTAATATATAAAAAATCAATTTAGTGAGAGAAAATGTGTTAACTTGAACATATGTGAAACAATTAATTTCTATTATTTAAGCATGAGTATTTTTACTTTATATTGTTATTGCTATTACGATGATCGAAAATAATTCTTACAAATTTTTTAATAGAACATAGATGGTATGATTGACATATGATTTCTCATTTTTTAATTCGTTCCTGGTTAACAGTGAAAAATGTTAATTGAGAATGTTAAAGTGTGGTAATGGTTAACATAGATTATGAATATGTATTTGTTGATATAATAAAGGAGCGATGTTTGTAAGAAAGGTATGAGTGGGACAAGTATGCATGGAATGCCAATATCTAATGGATTCAGGATATCGTGATAAATGAGTATGCGTGTAATGATCGAGGTATTGTGCGAATTGTATATGTTCATGTAATGTATGAAAGTAGAAAGAACAAACCAGAGAGATTGGGCATAGGTCAGTTGTAATTGTGTTCTAATAGTGAAAATAGGTGTGAGCGTGTGATTGCGAGGAATTAATTAGATTTATACTTAATACCTGTGTTTGATCATTTTTTGAAATTAAATAAAGAATTGTTCTCATTTTTAATGATATTTCATCCACCACTAACACATGAGACATCAAGGTCAAGTTATTTTTCGTTCAATAGAATCCTATATTATTTTTAACATAATCAAAAGGCGTACATGAATAGGAAGGAAAATATTGCTGATAGTGTCACTTCGTTCAGTGGAAAGTTGTAAGTGAACAGGTAATGAAAATAGTTTCCAGTTATATTTAATCCAGATAATACTATTCTTACTATATTTGTGTAAGTAAACTTCACTTGTTACATATCTGTATAGAACACAAATTATTTGATAAAGAATTTAAAAAAGTAATCCCCTTTTTGGTACATAATAAAAGATATTGTATTGTATCTCATGATAGCCAAAATTGTATCACGAAAAATTATTTGGTTTCAATAAAGAATATTATCGTTCAGTAATTTATTTTTTTTAATTTTCAATATACTAAACATTTGTTACACATTGACTGCGTTTTTCGTAATGTAACATTGTGTCAGATATAAAGATAAATAATTTTTTGATTATTTAAAAACCACTAATACCAGGATTTTCTAGTAACCTTGAATAAATATATTTTGTTCGTTTTATATACGAAATTCGATATGTAATTTGTATTCTGCAACAAATATTTGGTCTCAAAGAAGGATTTTGCATACTTGCAGTATCATTCCTTCGACGATGATCGATCGTGCCAGGAAATGTTTCTTATCCCATATCTGAAAATATAATACATTGAAGTCAGCGGAAATTATTTTGAACGTTCCTTCCAGAGTAAACAAATTTTGCACAGAAGGCAAAAAATTTCCAATCTTTTTTCAACTAGCGAGACTTTTCATGCAGGGTCGTTTACAAGTGACGTTGTTGAATTATTACAGATCATTGAATTCGCTTTGACGTATACTATAATGTTGTACTGTAAGACATATATGCTCAGATACGAAGAAATATTTACAAAACCTCGGGAAAAAATATTATGGAAAGAAAGTTAGGCTATTCTCCATTTTAAATCGAACAATTTGTCGTAACACGATTTTTCATATCGATAATAATGACGAAGATATTAAAGAATGCAAAGTAAATCATACAACCTGTACGAATATGTTTGAAACGTAATTATGTAGAACACATAAACATTGACTGTAGATGTTAATAAAAAGTTGAGTGTCCTGATCAATATAAATTTTGGTATAATAATTTAATTTCTTTTTCAAGGGTTTCATTTAAAAACTAAGTTTAATTGCATATGCAACTGCACCGATGCATTTTTGAAAAAAATCGGGCTATAGAATTATAAATTTTGATCAAGAATACAAAATTTTTCTGCATAATTATTTTCTATCTTCAGCAAGAACAGGTACGGCCCAGATTCGTTACTAAACTCACATAGATATATTGCTTATATGTGCTAGTAATTATAAAGTAAATAAAAATTAAAAAATGTAAAAGAAATTAATTTTTTAATTGTTTTGTATCATATCAATATACTTTAAATAAAGTAAAACTATTTTTGCAAAATAGTTGAATATAGAATTAGTACATCGAGTTTGTAATTTTATCAAATTTAATTTTTTAATTTATCCAAACAAGAAATTTGAAATTTCGAAATGAAGCGTACCCAATTATATGACTCGGGCTAATTTCATAATTACTAGGACATACATATACATATGCATACCTATAATTATTAATTATGTTATATCGATTAATCGCTAAATGAATATTAATTATATACTTATAAAGAAATTAATTTCTTCCAAACTTTATACAGACACCATTTCTTAAGAGAGTGTTCTCTAATTTTGCTTACGTCTGTAGATTAATTATTAATATGCGGAAATAAATTGTTTCCGGCTACTAAAATGCCCCTAAATTTCCAAATATCGGTTGTGCGATTATTTTCAGTTTCAGTCAATGAAAAATTTACGACAGGAACATTTTCCAATTAATGGTGTTTTTTCCAGGATTTTAAAAGTCAAAGTTAAATCTCTCCAATCTTCAGTTTCGTTGAACCCTTCGAAAATAAATTTCCGTTCTTCTCATCGTCGTCTTAATTCTTCGTTCTAATTAACACGCTTCAATTGCAACAAAATGTAAAAGAATTCAAATTTAAGGAAATCTCGTTTCAACAATTCGTTACCCCGACGACTCGACGACTTAACTTATACCAAGATGTACTTGTTCCGAAGTTAGATTTGCTTGTTATGAAATTGTACCGAGGTAGACTTAACTTGTTCAGCAATTCTACTTATATTAAACTAGTGCTAACTGTTTGACGAGGAGTTAAGAAAAATTTAAATATTTTCTCACGTAAATCGGAGATCGTTAGATTGATCGTGTCATGAGATTTTCGCAGATAGCAATTGAGAATACTCTTGCTGATGGTTATTGGAAATTTGAAGTACGATAATTGAATAAGTATTGTAGTACGTAATACGAGCGAAAATAATGTTGAAACCCGGATGAAGAAGATTGTGGACCGATTAATCTCTTTAATAGTCTTCGGAACGTTCCTATTTGCAATACGAATTCTACAATGAGGCTGTATCGGAAAATGCGATAACGTACTACGTACCGGTGGAGAAGGAACTGACCTCGTACAATGTTCGAAGATGCTTATATATATTTTTAGTTTTTAGAGGGGTGAAGATTTGGAAGAATTAGCTCTTAGTCAAAGTAGGAATGAGTAAGTTGTTTTGACTGACGTTGGCCTGCGTTTATCAGCTAGGTCGTTTTAGTGACTAAGAGTCAATGAATAGTTGCTCATCCAACAATAATAGTAGTAATTAGAATAATAATTGTGGTGTTGCGACGGTAATAATACTTGGAAGACGCGCCTCGCCGTCCTTCTTGAGGATCAACGAATTATAAAACAAGACATCAGACGATCGTGAGAAGTCGAAGACATAAGACGGTTTGGAGAAATCAAACAGAACACATCAGATGACATTAGCGAGAATTCACGCAGAAAACATCAGACGGTTTTGGAGTTCAGACAAGACACATCAGACGTGAACTAGAACTCGAAGACGTAAGACGGTATCGAGGAGTCGAAGACGTAAGACGGTAGTTGGGAGAAAACGAGAAGACAGAAAACGGAAGACGAAAGACAAGACGAAAAACGGCAGAGGCGGAGACGATACAGCACACACACCAATCACACATAAACAAATCATAATCGTGTAATAAAGTGTAAATACAACCGAGACAAACTGCGCTTTATTACAACACCTAAGTGTTCAGTGTCTCGCGAAGATTCGGCACACTGAGAAAAAGGGCAACACAAGTATAACAACGCTGCCCCCTCTACGTGGAGCTCATCTACATCCACGCGGTGCAACATGTGGTAAAGGGAGTAATTAGTATTCATCAAATACTTCTATTCCGAGTTATATTTTAAATTTCTTGGTGGTATAAAATAAAACGGAGCTCGATCCGTGATGCGTGCAGCACACGGTGGACCGTGAAAGAGTATCGCCCTTCGAACCCGCCAGCGAGGTTCCCATATTGCTCCATGCCACCAGTCCATTGCATAATCCAGCCTCGAGGAACCACCCATGGATCACGTCCACAGGTCACTATTCGGATCGAAGGACCAAAAAATGTCGCGTCGCTTCGCGAATGAATTCTGTGGAATTCGATGTGTTGTAAGGCCGTCTCGCGATCACGTAATGTTGCCCGACAAATTAATATTGAGCAACTGTTTCAGTTTGTACGAGCAAAGGAAGGTCGCGGCTGGAGTCGAACGACAGACTCTTGTACAACGAGAGAAATTAAACTCTTGATGATCTCGACAGGTAGGCTCTAACTATTCTCTTTTCGTTTCGTAGAGAACTGATTGACGACTCGATTAGAACTGATCTCTCCGACGATTCGAAGAGAACTCTGCTCCTCGATTTTCCTAAGATCGATCTTAGGAAAAATCGGAAGCTCGCCAAATATAATTGGCTGATTTGACCAAGGGCGATCCCTTGGTCCGCGAATCGGTCACCTTGGAGGAAGGGAAGGTTCCCCTGAAAGGTAGACGGTAGTGGAGGAAACCCTCTCCTCCAAGGTGAGGTACGTGGGGTCCATCCGCGCGCTGGTGACCCCATCGGCCATTTATGGCCCCTAGCTAGGGTCTGAGACTTCCAACGTGTGCGGACCACGTGGAGCCCTCAGGCCTATTGTCAGCCAAGTTTTAAGAGCTGTCACCTAATTTCGTTAAATTAGGGATTTCCAGGATTCTCGTGTTCCGCGACACGTGAAGTCATAATAAAAGTGAAGGCTTTCAAACATGCAGAAGGCGTGGAGAAGAAAATTTCGATGACGAATTGTTTGACCCTAAAGACCTGGCTATTGGAAGACGGTAACGGGTCTTCCTTGTTCCGCGACGGAACAGAGTTGAAATAGTGAAAATAGGTGTGAGCGTGTGATTGCGAGAAATTAATTCGATTCATACTTAATATTCGTGTTTGATCACTTTTTGTAATTAAATAAAGAATTGTTCTTATTGTTATTGATATTTCATCAACCACTAACACCCATGCACTCACTCTCGAACCATAAAAATATTCTTATAAACATTTTAGACATACATGTACCTATTTCACTTCTTCCAGATTATACATAAATTTCAAATAGTACTGCAAAGAAATACATAAGTTTAATGTACTTTAATGTCCAAATTTTGAAACGTATAGTTGTCGAGGAGCTGCAAGAAATTAAACATGAAATTCGCTTTAATATGTTGTAGTTTAAATTACGACAAATAAATTTTCTTGTATAGCTGTATCATGCATATTTCAATGTATCAGATATATTGAATATATTCAATCTGCATAAAGATTTGCAGCCTAGCAATAAATCGTTTAAGCTGGTTTTAGACAGTATTTCAAAATGATCTGTTGCCTGTCACTTTTTATTAGAATTCTGACAAAAATCCATTTATTCGAACGAAATTTTAGATATTTTCGGTCAATTTTCTGATCTCGCGTTGACCATCTATTATAAGAATTATTACTGGAAGCTGGAAGTTATTGGATATAGCTTGTCACTTGAAATCTTTAACAACTGACATGAAAATGCATTTGAAAAAGCAGTACTGAAATAAAGAACATTCATCGATTCATTCGCATAAATGATACGTTATATATATGTATACGTTAATCACGAGATAATTCTTACAATCTTTATATTTTAGCATCATAAACTCTCACTAATTCGATGAAAATAAATTCAAAAAATTGTAACTACTTCAGAGATTGAAAATTGCCGAAATAAGCTCTGCGTGCTAAGAATACAGTGACGGAGAATTATTGATGCTCAGTATACAAAGATAACGAGATTAATGATGAATTTATTATACGTCCAACAAGTATTTTATTTTCAACAATTAATCTGTCTTGAGAACAGATAGTTCTTAAAACTTAAATTCGAAGATTGAGGACTGGATGTTTATAGTAATGATCGTTTTAAATATAATAAAATATCAAAAATAAAAACGTAAATAAATAACAACTATAAAAGCAAATCATGTCAACTACAGAAAATAATATGTATATTAGATATAGCAAATTACTTATTTCGCAAGAAATTGTAATATTTCTTCCTCATAATATTTCTAACAGTGAATCAATTCTTCGTGAAACAGATTTGGTAATTAAATTTAAAATCCTCTGCGAATAATAATTATAAATCCAATAACGGTTAATTATCGATGGGAAAGGAACATCGGGAAATCCCATCGTTACTAATTGAATCCATTTAATCAAATACGAATTTCGAATATTAAAATAGAAAATGCTAAATAGCGAGAAAAATTTTTCTTCGGAACAGCTTCGCTTGGGTTTCACGAATTTCTTCCTTTTCAAACTCGTTGATCTTGATGTACCAAGACCGATGCACGATCTTCTCACGACGTCCATGAAATCAATATCACGCAACTGATCAGAAAATATAGAAGCTTTGGGTGATGCTTTCGTACTTTTGTCTCGAACTATGGACTCCTGCTTTGATGTTTCGAATGCTGGATTATTTCGAATGATTGTCCTCGAAAGTCTTATGTCCGGAACGCTGGACTGCTGTCGGAAAACTGCTTTCGAACGGATGCACCTCGATCGATTGACTCGCTCCAATGTTCTCGAAAGACTGCATGAAATCTTTCTTACTCGCTGCGATCCGGATAGGATTCCTTGCGCTCCCAAAACATGCATGCTGACTGATTCCTATCGAAGGAAGCTAATTTTGCGACAGCGTGTTTCTCGAATATGGCGAATACAGACAGACTTTGACGAAGAAATGGGGAAAAAAGTAGGGTAAAATCGTGTGGCTGATATAGCTCTGATATTTTTCTAGCCAGTAAACAATTTATATTACGGAGAAAAGTTTGCACAATCTCTAGACATTTTAATGGAATTTTATTTATTGAGAAAATGACAATTTTTCGTTAAAAAAGGAATTATTTAACCCTTTCGGTACGGAGGAGCTGGCCGCGGTTATACATTCGTGGCACGAGGAAAATTTCCACAAGAGTGGTTGCACTGGAAGCCGCGTGTTTTGCGGTATTCATAGAAACCTCGAGCGTGATTGACACCAAACTTTTCATTCGGATCGCGACAGTCATCGATGACGTTTCGCGGATGCCGCCAATAGACGATGGTAGTACCCAGAAAACGTTTCATGGCCGTCGCCAATGGGCGCAGTAGTACCGAAAGGATTAATTGTAGGATATTTTTAGACATTATTAGGATACGACATTATTAGGTCGAAGTATTCCTGTAGGCAACGCTTCGCCAGGTTTAGTGGATCCGTTAGGGTCTGGCGGCCAGATGTGTTATAGTAGGTCGGGGCCAGGCCACGCGAGGTGGCCTCGCGCAACCCCGGCTTTCCCGGTTGTAAACCGAGGGTGACGCATCCACAGTCACCTCTCGGGAAGGGTTCCCGCGAGACTGACCCTTCGGAGAGCTTAACCTGGAAGGAGGAATCCCTTCTGCTCTGAGTTTTGGGTGGAGGGAGTTTTCTCCTTCTTCGAGGAAGGCCCTTGCCTTCCAGACAGGCTTAAAAGGGCCCGCTCTGGAGGATAGAGTTAGTTTTCCTAAAGGGTTCGTATAGAGTCGTTATTGAGAGTTATCGTCAAGAGTAGCGTAGCGTTGCTACTAGTTACAATTAGAGTTCGAGAAGAGTTAGAGTTACAGTGACGAGCAGAGTCAGAGTCAGCGAGAGTCAGTTTGTGGACAGCTCATCCAGTAATAAACGATACTGCTATTGTTAACCATCAACAGCGTTTTCGTACTTTTCGTGTCCAACCTACCAATTTTTCCTGAGCGATTCGGTAAAATTCCAACATAATTTAAAAAGAAATAAGTGTTGCGTCCCGAACACTGCAACTCGCTGGTGGAGTTTCACGGGGTTGTAAGGCCCGTTACACTGCTGCGGCAATGCTGCTTGGGATGCGGCCTACTCTAACTTGATAGAGGTAGGCCTGGTTGGTGTTGAACTGCAAGGAGTTCCATAGTAGTAGACAGTTTCCTGCGCTGAGTGTTGGTGGGTCTTGATTGCTGAGGTTGTGGTCGTGATGGAGTTTAGAGAGAATCTTGATGTGGTCGTGATGTAGGTTTTACGGAGAATCTTCTTGCGAATGCCTTGTCGGTAGTTTTATAAGGATCGACTGTCTTCTCATTGGTTGGTATGATATTGGGGGTGTATGCTAACTTCACCGTCTTTCGGTGGTGGTGATTCTTTAAACATTTGGGTTCTTATGCCTGTCGTCTAGAGAATAATATATGGGTCCTTGTCACGGTTTATCCTAGCGGTGGTTTAGGTGACGCTGAGCATGTGCAAGTGAAGGGACCCTTGTGGAGGAAACCCTCTCCTCCAAGGTGGGGTACCTGGGGTCCACCCGCGCGCTGGTGACCCCATCGGTCGTTTGTTACCCCTAGCGAGGGCCTGAGGCTTCCAACGTGTGCGGACCACGTGGAGCCCTCAGGCCATTGTCAGCCAAGTCTTAAGAGCCGTCGCCTAATTTCGTTAAATTAGGGATTTCCAGGATTCTCGCGTTCCGCGACACGAGAAGTCAAAGAAAAAAGGTAAAGCATTCTAACATGCTGAAGGCATGGAGCGGAAAATTCCGATGCCGAATTGTTCGACCCTAAGACCTGGCTGTTGGAAGACCGTAACGGGTCATCCTTTTTCCACGACGGAACATTATGTTATTCGACTTTTCTCTCATCCTCGATATTAAATATATTATATGTTTGAAACCATTAATGTTTAACCCTTTGCATTCGAGAGGCACCTCTCAGTCGCCATTTAATCAGATTCTAAAGATGGATGTTAATTAATATATCAAATTCACAATTACTCAACGATGCTTCGAATATCGAAGTAAAATAATTCTACGTCTTAATTTGCATACGATTTCTTATTTACAGTTTCAGAAATATCGTCGACTTTATGGTAGAAAGTCTTCGAATTATTGTTTTCCTGTAATGAAAAAATTACCGAGTGCAAAGGGTTAATTCCATTCTAAAAATGTTAGCTCTATTAACACTTTGCACTCGAGAGGTGCCCTTCAGTCGCCATTTAATAAAATTTCGAAGATCTTAACTAATATATCAAATTTAAGATAACGTAACAACGTGCAAAGTATCGAAATTAAATAATTCTACGTGTTAATTATTATAGAATTTCTTATTTACTGCTCAAAATAATGTCGTCAGCTTTGTAGCAGAAAATCTTTGAACTCCTACTCTTCTTTAGCCAAAAAGTTGTCGAGTGCAAAGGGTAAACTCAATAATATTCAAACGAAGAGACAAGTATTAATTTCAATGAAATAGTTTATAATTTATTTGCCTTATGCAAAGTATTTCAAATATTTAAAGACATATTTCACAAACTTATTTCAGTTTATGTTTAACTTTAAATTAATTTATGATAATTTTCTACTAGTTATTTTTAATATAATGCTATTATTTATTATTTAAGTTATTTAATAATTGATACTTTAATTGTGTAAAAATAAATTTTCTTTCAAAGATTGAAAAATGGAAGAAACACGGATTAAGAAAAATTTACCTACTTACTTTATAGTAGATGTATATACGTACAGCAAAGTCGGGAACTCGGTTTTACTCCACACGAGATAATTCAGTGAACATCGCATATTTACACTTTAGCGTCGGATGAAAATTCACTAAAATACTGTGTAAAGATTGTAGAATATATTTCTACACTTACCGTAATAAATTCTTAATGTCCTGGTGGAAAAATAATCCCGATTAGTAAGTAAATACGTGTTGTAATTTTTACTATTAAAATTTCCCAAATTATCTCATATAGTTGAAAAACCAACTCCAACTTAACATCATGCGTTGGTTGCATATTACAATTCTTATCGTAAAAACAGAAATTTCCTAATTATATTCTGGTATCCAGTTGTATTTACATTTCCCATAAATTGTAATATACGTATTGAAATTCTTTAAAATAAATAAACAAAATTATAGTTGAAATATGAGGCAAGATTTATTGCTACGATAAATTTGGATAAAAATTAATATATTTTGAATGATGTTGTTATAAGTAACGTGTTATATATAATATGCAATGATCTACCTTATCTATTTAATTTAACAAAATCGATATTTATCGATATTTATTTATATAGAATCACATTTCGATGAAACTTTCGTCATATAATCTTCGAATTCCTTTTGACAAAAACGTGGAATTTCCTTTGGGTCTGGCTCTTGACATTTTTTAATTGATATTCAAAAAATTCTAGGTTTATGACCCCTCGTGACTCTAGAGGGCGAAATATTCGAAAAATTCGAAATATCTTGGTACAAAGGATGAATTTGCATTGTCAGCAGTATGCTAAAGTTGTGGCTCAAAAGTAGCCCCTTTTCTCCACGAACGTATCATAAACTTGCCAACGAAGATCCTCACGTGTCCCGTTTCGTTGGTCGGAACACGAAAGCTTCAGTTACGTGAACTATTTTATTCCTCGTTAGGTTTTGATAAGGAGATACAAATTCGGTTGTAATTTCGAAGCGCTCTTTTACTTTATTATTAAAAATACCTATTATTCCTATACACTTGCGGATAAAAGATAATCTTCAACTGGTGACGTACCTTTTTATTTTGACCAATATTAACATAATGTCAATTTGACACATTGCTCTTTGTATAATTACTTTGTATAATTACACAACTCTTTATTTACCATGTGATTTTATTATATCATGATAATTTACAAACAAAAGATATATTTATTATAGCCATTTGAAGCTAAATTGCTTTTTTTAATTTTAGTAAAAATGATTACATATTTTAGAAATTTAAGAAACTATTTTGGTTAGATTATATAAATACTTTTAGAATTTTCGTGATGACTGAGACGCAGGAATTCTTAGATTTTAAATTTGTATAACATCCACAAAGTTATTTTAAAATTGTATTTTTATGATCTTCACAATAATTGTGATTCATTGCTGAAAGATTGAACTGTCAATGTCCTGCGTAATTCCACAAATGTGTAATACGGTTCAATACAATTCAAAATTTTTTTAATTGATTTGGACAAATTGTTGAATAAATTATCATGTTGAAATGACCAGTTAGGAAGTGAGATCATGTACTTTTTGAAGATTTCGTAAATTCTGATTTAAATGCTTTGAATTCTTTCTAGTCTTTTGTTACCAATATTAGCTTTGTACATATTTATTTAGAAACTTCGTCTAAAGTTTAATATTTAAGTTTTAAAGTTAAATATTTAGTGTCTAAATATTTATTATACAAATCATATTTTGTATATATCTGAGTATACAAAGTAGTTCATTTGTACATAAATTTATATATAAAAAGTTTTAAGTAATTACTCTGTTTCTTAATTTTTATTAGCAAATATATACATATATACTATGCATACTATACATATACTACACCTATGCAGTGATGGAAAAAGGCACAGGTCTATTATCATTCTTCTTATATTTCTTCTTATGAAAGATAATGCGTGTAACTCTGTCGTGTAGATTGAAAAGTAGAATGTTACTTTCTCACGATTTCACTTCTTTTTATAAGTGCACAACAAAGCATTTAAAATATACAATATATATTAAAACAATAAATAATAGTATGCATATAAAAATATACGAAAATAATATTTCAAAAATCAATATTCTGTCACATGTTTCAAATGTCTTATAACACTGGTCCACTTGTTTCGATAAAAGATTTGACGAAACAAATTTCAGAACATTGTGGAAACATATACAATAATAATATTAATGTAAAAAATATACAAGAACAATTTATAATATGCTTACTGTGTGTAAAACAAAACTATGAAAACTACTTTATTTCATTAATATTAATTATAAATATTAATTATTTTATATTAATTGTTCATTAATCATTACAGATTATTAATTAACGATATATTCTAATTATATATAAAGTT